>NW_025191837.1:0-1628 GCF_004010195.1 Chiloscyllium plagiosum
TCATGATCTTTGGGGGGCCCTATTCTCTCCCCAATGACCCTTTGGCCTTCACGTATTTGTAAAAGCTCTTTGGATTCTCCTTAGCCCTAATTGAAAAAGCAATCACATGTCCACTTTTTGCCATCCTGCTTTCCAATCTATCCCTACACAACACTGCAATCTCCCCCTCCCTGCCTGATCCCTACCACACACTGCAATCCCCCTCTCCCTGACAGATGCTTACCCAAAACTGCAATTTCCCCCTCTTTGACTGATCCCTACTCAACACTGCAAACTCCCCTTCCCTGACAGATCACTGCGCAGCACTGTAGTCACCCCAGCCCTGACTGATCCCTACCCAACACGACAATCACCCCACCCTGATTGAACCCAACCCAACACTACACTCACCCCCTCCCTGACTGACCCCTACCCAACACAGCGCTCACCCCCTCCCTGACTGATCCCTACCCAACACGGCATTCACCCCCTTCCTGACTGCTCCCTACCCAACACTGCACTCACCCCCTGTATAACTGCAGCACTGACACCGCACTCCCCCCCTGTATAACTGCAGCACTGACACCGCACTCTCCCCCTGTATAACTGCAGCACTGACCCTGCACTCTCCCCCTGTATAACTGCAGCACTGACACCGCACTCTCCCCCTGTATAACTGCAGCACTGACACCGCACTCTCCCCCTGTATAACTGCAGCACTGACACCGCACTCTCCCCCTGTATAACTGCAGCACTGACACCGCACTCTCCCCCTGTATAACTGCAGCACTGACACCGCACTCTCCCCCTGTATAACTGCAGCACTGACACCGCACTCTCCCCCTGTATAACTGCAGCACTGACACCGCACTCTCCCCCTGTATAACTGCAGCACTGACACTGCACTCTCCCCCTGTATAACTGCAGCACTGACCCCTCCCTAACTGATCTCTACCCTAAACTGCACTCACCCCCTCCCAGAGTGATCCATACACAACACTGCACTTACACCACCCTGAGTGATACCTACCCAACACTGCACTCACCCCCTCCCTGACTGATCCCTACCCAACACTGCAATCTCTCCCTCCCTAACTGATCTCTACCCTAAACTGCACTCACCCCCTCCCAGAGTGATCCATACACAACACTGCACTTACACCACCCTGAGTGATACCTACCCAACACTGCACTCACCCCCTCCCTGACTGATCCCTACCCAACCACTGCACTCACCCCTTCCCTCACTGATCCCTACTCAACACTGCAATCTCCCCCTCCCTCACTGATCCCTACACAACACTGCAATCTCCACCTCCCTGACTGAACCCTATCCAATACAGCACTCACCCCCTCCATGACTGATCCCTTCACAACACTGCAATCTCCTCCCTCCCTGACTGACCCCTTTCCAACACTGCAATATCCTCCTTCCTGACTGATCCCTACCCAACACTGCACTCACCCCCTCCCTGACTGATCCCTACCCAACACTGCAATCTCTCCCTCCCTAACTGATCTCTACCCTAAACTGCACTCACCCCCTCCCAGAGTGATCCATACACAACACTGCACTTACACCACCCTGAGTGATACCTACCCAACACTGCACTCACCCCCTCCCTGACTGATCCCTACCCAACACTGCA
>NW_025191837.1:1716-3252 GCF_004010195.1 Chiloscyllium plagiosum
CACTGCACTCACCCCCTTCCTGACTGATCCCTACCCAACACTGCACTCACCCCCTTCCTGACCGATCCTGACACAACACTGCAATTTCCCCCATTCCCTCACTGATCTCTATCAAAAACTGCAATCTCCCACTCCCTGACTGATCCCTACCCAAAATTGCAATCACCACCCCCTCTCATCCCTACCCAACACCGTAATCCTCCCTCTCTGACTGATCCCTACCCAACACTGCAATCTCCCCCGCCCTGACTGATCCCTACCCAATACTGCAATCTCCCCCTTCCTGATTGATCCCTACTCAATTCTGCAATCTCCCACACTTGACTGATCCCTACCCAACACTGCAATGTCCCCCTCTCTGCCTGAGCCCTACACAACACTGCAATGTCTCCCTCCCTGCCTGAACCCTATCCAACACGGCACTCACCCCCTCCCTGACTGATCCCTACACAACACTGCAATCTCCCCCTCTCTGACTGAGCCCTACCCAACACTGTAATCATCCCCTCCATGACTGATCCGTACACAACACTGCAATATCCCCATTCCCTGACTGATCTCTATCCAACACTGCACTCACACCCTGGGGAGAAAGTGAGGTCTGCAGATGCTGGAGATCAGAGATGGAAATGTGTTGCTGGAAAAGCGCAGCAGGCCAGGCAGCATCTTGGGAACAGGAGAATCGACGTTTCGGGCATTAGCCTGAAGAAGGGCTAATGCCCGAAACGTCGATTCTCCTGTTCCCTAGATGCAGCCTGACCTGCTGCGCTTTTCCAGCAACACATTTCCATCTCTGCACTCATCCCCTCCCCGACTGAATCCTACCCAACACTGCAATCTCCCACTCCCTGACTGATCCCTACACAACACTGAAATGTCCCCCTATCTGGCTGATCCCTATCCAACACTGTGCTCACCCCCTCCCTGAATGATCCCGACACAACACTGCAATCTCCCCCTCCCTGACTGAACCCTACCCAAAACTGAACTTACCGCCCCCCTGACAGATCCCTACACAACTCTGCAATCGCCCCATTCCCTGACTGATCCCTACACAACACTGCAATCTCCCCATTCCCTGACTGATCCCTACCCAAGACTGCAATCTCACCCTCCCTGACTGACCACTACCCAATACTGCAATCTCCCACACCTTGACTGATCCCTACCCAACACTGCAATGATACCCTCTCTGACTGAGCCGTAACCAACACTGCAATCACCCCCTCCCTGACTGAGCCCTACACAACACTGCAATCACCCCCTCCCTGACTGAGCCGTAACCAACACTGCAATCACCCCCTCCCTGACTGAGCCCTACACAATACTGCAATCCCCCCTTCCTGACTGATCCTTACCCAATACTGCAATCTCCCACATCTTGACTGATCCCTACACAACACTGCAATCATCCCCTCCCTGACTGAGCCGTACCAAACACTGCGATCTCCCCCTCTCTGACTGATCCCTACCCAACACTGCGATCTCCCCCTCCCTGACTGATCCCTAGACAACACTGCAATCTCCCTCTCCCGG
>NW_025191837.1:3316-3591 GCF_004010195.1 Chiloscyllium plagiosum
TGACTGATCCTGCTCAACACTGCAATCTCCCCCTCCCTGACTGATCCCTACCCAAAACAGCAATGTTCCCCTCCCTGACTGATCCCTATCCACCACTGCGATCTCACCCTCCCTGACAGATCCCGATACAACACTGCAATCAACCCCTCCATGACTGAGTCCTACCTAACACTGCGATCTCCCCCTCCCTGACTGATCCCTACCCAAGATTGCAATCACACCCCCCATCCCTACCCAAGACCGCAATCCCCCCTCTCTGACTGATCCCTATCCAA
>NW_025191838.1:0-875 GCF_004010195.1 Chiloscyllium plagiosum
GTTAAGGTGAGGGGGATGAGAGCGATAGAAGGGTCCACAGGGGGTTCTTATCCCACAGAGTGTGTCTGGAATGGACTGTCAGAAACATTTACACAGCTACGTGGATGGGATAGGGAGCTAACACAGGCAAATGGGACTTGATTACATTGTGAACAGTGGGCAGTGTGGACAGGTTAGGCCGAAGGGCCTGTGTCCATGCTGCAGCCCTGTGTGACTATGTCTCTCGGACTGACTTCAATCCGTTTTCAATCAACAGGCTCTGTCTGTGGACAGGCGACTGAGACTGAAAAGTAAAGGCCATGCAGTTCAAACACAAAAGCTGGCACAGAAAATCCATAAACCGCCCCCCTCTCCCCCGCCACCGATTCTGGAAGATCTGGACAATGGATAGGGTTGGGGAGGGGGAGACTTGTGTGTGAGTTGCTGAGCCTGAGAGAGAGAGAGAGCGCGCGCTACACACTGACCATGGTGCAGGGAGAGACTGTAAATAAATCAGACTGAATCCTCTGACACTGCACACCGACTCACCCCAATAAAATCCAATTTTAACCAAAACAAAACCTCGCACCAGGACCTGTGTCTAAACACTGCTCAATTGGTTTAAATTCAAGCTGTGAAGGGCAGACTGTCTGTCCCAGAATCTGTCTCCTTGTCCTAATTAGGATGTGCTGAGTGGAAGGGTGGGGTAGGGAGGGGGAGAGGGAGAGACCGGGAATTCCTGGGTAAGATGTTTCATTGAAAAGCAGATGCATTACAAACTGTGTCAATGGTCACCAGCTGCCCAGACACTTACATTGGGAAGGAGGAGCAGTAATCCGTGTTTATCAGGATCGGGAATTACCCCGTGACCCCCCCCCCCCCGTATTTATCGGGAA
>NW_025191838.1:2363-3592 GCF_004010195.1 Chiloscyllium plagiosum
CACGGTCACACACACACACGGACACACACACAGATGGACACACGGACACACACACGGACACACATACACACACACACACGGACACATACACACACACACAGTCACACTCACAGGTGCATGTGCACACACACAAACACATGCTCAGATGTGTGCATACACAGGTATAAACACAGACACACATTCAAACATGTGTACACAGAGACGTGTGCACACACACACACATATTCTCAGGCACGTGCACATACAGGCACATGTGTGTACACACTCACAAACACAAGTGCACACACACACTGCAGAATCCAGAATCTAGACAGAATATCCCAGGGCTACTCTGAAACCTCTCTGGGTGATCCCTCGGTGACAGCAAAGCTGAGGAAGGTTAGACGATGCCAGTAAACAGCCCCTAGGAGACACTTCTCCCCATGCAGCGAGGTACACCCCAGCTTAGAGGAGGCCAAGGAAAGGTAAAGTAGTAAAACAGCTCAGATTACTGCGGGTAAGCTAACACAGACTCGATGGGCCGAAGGTGCTGGGAGACTCAGAATGGTATGAAGGCCCAGTGCTGTCTGGACAGACTGGGCGCCCTGCTCTGGTCTCCAACTCAGCCTCGTGTCCCCAGCTTATCACCAGAAGCCAATGGACAAGGCAGCAACTAAACAGCGGGGTCTGGAGAGGATGTGATGCCCCCCACAGTTAAACAGCCCACACCAGGAATCACTGACAAAGAACTGGGTTTGGGAGGTTGAAGAATAGCCAGTGGGAAAGGATCAGGAGCATCAAGATTGACAAGACTTTCAGAACAAGAGGGAAGAAAGCAAACACGTCACGTACAAAGGTTCAAATATTAACCAGGTCACACGGGCAAGTGAGGACGCGATGTAGACAAAAACTCTGATACAGAACAACAGCAGTGGGTTACATTCGGAGAAAAGGGAGCAGAGATGTCAACAACAGCCTAAATAAAGAAACTGCCTGTCCCAGAATGAGCTGCCAGGCATGTAGATAGAGAGTTCGATCAGCTCGGACAGGATTAAACATCACAGGATATTGTCTTGTTCTCACATCGCAACTATTCAATGGCAGACATTCGAGTTTTATTCTAGGCTCTGTCACCTTGGAACTGACATACACGAGTGGGGGCACTTCACCTGAATACTAACTAAGCCAGGGCAATCTGCAAACACACCCACCCACACACCCTCAGACATGCACTCACACTCAGACACACA
>NW_025191839.1:0-3592 GCF_004010195.1 Chiloscyllium plagiosum
AGTGCCAAGCAGGGGCTGGTGGGTCTGGTTTACGTTGGGATGCTGTGGTCAGCATGGATTGTTTGGTCCGAGTGATCTGTTCGTATATCCTACGAATCTTGAGTTTCCCGTCAACCTCTCTCTCAGTGAGATATCTGTACAGGGACTGGTGTGTCTCAGTTCCCCCTCTCTCACAATTTGATGGAAATATCTGTACACTGACTACTGTCTCTCAATCAATTTCTCTGTCTCAGGCAGATGCATGTACACTGAACTGGTGTCTTTCAGTCCCCTCTCTCTCACTCTCAATGAGAGAACTTCACTCTGACTGGTGTCTCTCAGAGCCCCTTTTCTCTCTCAGGACCTGTACACTGACTTTTTTCTCTGAGTCCCTTGGCTGGGTTTTTGCTCTTTTGGGTATAATTTGGAGTTGAGAGGAGAAATATTTAAAGATAACTTCAGGTGATTTGTTTGTACTGTGGTTGGTTCATCTCTGATCTCAACGTTCAGAGGAAGTGGTGGATGTGTGTTCAGCTACAAATTGAAAAAGTGTTTAACTACAAGTGGGTGAATAGGCAAGGTTGGAGGGATAGAACTAAGCAATAGCTGATGCGTTTGGTTTACGTTGGGATTCTGTGGTCAGCATGGATTGTTTGGTCCGAGTGCTCTGTTCACATACCCTACGAATCTTGAGTTTCCCGTCAACCTCTCTCTCAGTGAGATATCTGTACAGGGACTGGTGTGTCGCAGTTCCCCCCTTCTCACAAGGAGATATCTGTGCACTGACTGGTATCACATTCTCCTCTCTGTCTGTCAGGGAAATATCTGTACACTGACTGGTGTCTCAGGACTCTCTCTCTCAATCACGGGAAGATAGGTGTCCTCTGACTGTTGACTTGCATTCCCCATTCTCCCTCCTTCAGTTATACATATGTACATTGACTGGTGTCTCTCAAGTTCCCCATCTCTCTCTATCAGGGAGATAAGTCCACTCTCTGTCTCTGTCTCTCTCTCTCTCTCCCTGTCTCTCTATCTCTATCTCTCTCTCTTTCTCGCTCTCTATCTCTCTCTTGCCCTTTCTCACTCTCTGTCACATTAAGATATCTGTGCACTGACTGGTGTATCTCAATTCCCTCACTCGATCTCTCTTATGGGGTTATCGTTACACTGATTGGTGTGTCTCAGTCCCTTAGTGTCCTCTCTCTCTCTCTCTCTTGCTCTCTATCTCTATCTCGCCCTCTCTCACTCTCTGTCACAGTGAGATATCTGTACACTGACTGGTGCCTCTCAATTCCTTCACTCGCTCTCTTAGGAAGTTATCTTTACACTGATTGGTGTCTCTCCGTACGCTATATCTCCCATTGCACCCTCCCCCTCCCCCAGGGAGGTATCTGTACACTGACTGGTGTTTTTCAGTCCGCACTCTCTCTCTCAGGGAGATATCTGTACACTGACTGGTGTCTCTCAGCCGCTCGCTCTGATGGGGATACCTGGATACTGACTGGCGACGCTCAGTCGCCTTTCTCGCTGTCAGAGATATATCTGTACACTCACTGGTCTCTGTCAGTTTCCACTCTGTCAGAGAGGGATCTTTACACAGAGCGTTGTCTCTTAGACCCAACTCTCGCTCTCTCTTGGAAAGATATCTGCGCACTGAGTGGTATCTCTCAGTACACTCTCTATCTCTCAGGGAGATATCTGTACACTGACTGGTGTCTCTCAGCCGCTCGCTCTGATGGGGATACCTGGATACTGACTGGCGACGCTCAGTCGCCTTTCTCGCTGTCAGAGATATATCTGTACACTCACTGGTCTCTGTCAGTTTCCACTCTGTCATGAGTTATCTGCACACTGATGCCTCTCAGTCCACCCTCTTTCTCTGTCAGTGAGATGTCTTTACAGTGACTGTTTACCCAGACTCCAGGCTCTCTACCTCAGTGTGACTTCTGTACACCCACGGGTATCTCTCACTCTCCTCTCACTATCTTTCAAGAAGTCGTTTGTACACTGAATGGTGTCTCTCAGTCCCCTCTATCTCGGGGAGATATCTGTACACTGACTGGTGTCTCTCAGGCACCTCTCTCTCTCTCAGGGAGATATCTGAACACTGACTGGTGTCTCTCAGTCCCCTCTCTCTCTCTCTCTGGGAGATATCGGTACATTGACTGCTGTGTGTCAGAACCCTCTCTCAAGGAGATATTTGTACACTGGCTTGTGTCTTTCAGTCCCCACTCTCGCTACCTCGGGGAAATATCTCTCCCCTTACCAGTTTCACTCAGTTCCCAAATTCATGTTACATCTGTGCCCTGTCGGTGGAAACCCTCCCTCCATCTGTCTCAAAGGGAGATATCTCTTCCCCTCCCTCTGTCTCAGGAAGATATCTGCACACTGATCGGTGTCACTCAATACTCTATCCTTCCATCTCTATCTCTCTCTTTCTACCTCTCACTCTCTCTCCCTCCTTCTCTCAGTGAAATGTCTGTACACTAACCGGTGTTTCTCAGTCCCCACACACTCTGTCAGGAAGATATTTGTACACTGACTGCTGTCTCTCAGATCCTTCTCACTCTACCTCAGGTAGACATGTGTACACTGACTGGTGTGTCTCGGTGCCCTCTCTCTCTCTCAGGGAGATATCTGTACACTGACTACTGTCTCTCACTCTCTTTACTCTGCCTCTCAGAATGGTTTCTGTACACTGACTGGTAGATTAGATTAGATTAGATTACAGTGTGGAAACAGGCCCTTCGGCCCAACAAGTCCACACCGCCCCGCCGAAGCGCAACCCACCCAAGATATCTGTACACTGACTACTGTCTCTCACTCTCTTTGCTCTGCCTCTCAGAATGGTTTCTGTACACTGAATGGTGTCTCATAGCCCCTGTCTCTATCAGGGAGATACCTGTCCACAGACTGGTGACTCTCGATGCACTCTCTCTCTTATGGAGATACGTGTACACTGACTGGAGAATCTCAGGCCCTCCCCAACTTCTCTCTCTCTCTGGGAGATGTATGCACACCGACTGGTGAATCTCAGTCCCCGCTCTCTATCAGGGAAATATGTGTTCACTGTCTGGCGTCTCTCAGACCCGTCTCTCCCTCAGGAAGATCACTGTACACTGACTGTTGTCTCTCAGTCTCCTATCTTACTCTCAGTGAGAAATCTGTGCACTCATTGGTGTCTCTCAGTCCCCGCTCTCTCTCAGGGAGATACATGTACACTGACTTGTGTCTGTCAGGTTCCACTCTCACTCTCTCAGGGAGATATTTGTACACTGACTGGGGTCTTTCAGTCCCCCTCACTCCTTACGGGAGATATCTGTATAGTCACTGGTGTCGATCAGTTGCCCCTCTCTCTTTCTCTCTGCCTCTCAGGGAGTTATCTGCACCTGGTGTGTGTCTCTCATTTCCTGTCTCTCTCGCTCAAGGAGATATATGTGCTCTGACTCGAGTCTTTGAGTCCCATCTCTCACTCACAGTGAAACGTCTGTACACTGAGAGACACCAGTCAGTGCACAGATATCACTCCGAGAGAGAGAGAGAGAGAGAGAGAGGGAGAGAGGTTGAACAGAGAGACAACGGTCAGTGTATAGTTATCTCCCTGAGAGACAGA
>NW_025191840.1:0-3592 GCF_004010195.1 Chiloscyllium plagiosum
CTTCCAGCACCACTAATCCAGATGAATTTAGGGCTTGGATTAGTACCTGAGAGTATGATGTTATTGCTATTATTGAGACTTGGTTGAGCAAAGGGCATGATTGGCAACTCTATATCCCAGGATATAGAGTTTTTCTTTCTCTGTCCGGGAGCAGCGGGAGAAGAGCAGAGGTGACATTTGAGACAAGGAAGTTGCCGGGAAGATAGCAGTATAAATTCTTAATTTTGAAGCCCACGGCCTTTTTCCTGTCCGGAAGCAACAGGAGACAGAGCAGAGGTGTCATTGGAGACAAGGAGATTGCTGGGAAGGTAAGGGCTTAGTATAAATTTGGGCAGCGGCTAAATCTGAGATACTACACATGTAGTATCTCCCTCCTGCCCACCCTTCTCTAACCAGAAGAAAAAGGACGCTGTAAAGTAAGGATTTTTTTCTTTCTTTTCTTTCATATATTTAAGTGCATTGTTTGGTTTTAGTTGGTTGATATAAAGCTAAGGCTTACAATGGCAGGGGACCTCACACCTGTGGCATGTGCCTCTTGTGGGAGCTCAGGGAAAAGGCTAATGTCTCTGACTCTTACATTTGCAACAAGTGTGTCTGGCTGCAGCTCTTGTTAGACTGCATGACAGCTCTGGAGCTGCGGATGGACTCACTGTGGAGCATCCGTGATACTGAGGAGGTCATTGAAAGCATGTTTAGTGAAATGGATGACCAAAAGACAGAGAAAGAGTAGGAAGGCAGTGTAGGTGTGCCCTGCCTGCGGTCATCTCCGTACAAAACAGGTATACCATTTGGAATACTGTTGGGGGAGATGGCTCACCAGGGGAGGGCAGCAGTTGCCAGGATCATGGCACCATGGCAGGCACTGCTGTTCAGAAGGTGGGAAAAATACTTATAGGGCCATAGTCATAGGGGATTCTATTGTAAGGGGAGTAGATAGGCGGTTCTGGGGCTGAAAATGAGACTCCCGGACGGTATGTTGCCTCCCAGGTGCTCGGGTCAGGGATGTCACCAATTGGCTGCAGAGCATTCTGAAAGGGGAGGGTGAACAGCCAGTTGTCATGGTGCACACTGGCACCAATAATATAAATATAAAATGAGATGAGGTTCTGAAAGCAGAATTCAGAGAGCTAGGAGAGAAGTTCAAGAGGATGACCTCAAAGGTAGTGATCTTGGGATTGCTGCCAGTGCCACATGCTAGCCAGGATAGAAATGAAAGAATAGGCAGGATGAACACATGGCTTGAGGGATGGTGTAGGAGGGAGGGGTTCTGATTTGTGGGAGATTGGGACTGGTTTTGGATTGGACAGTCTACACCTGAATCAGACTGGAACTAATGTCCTTGGGGGAGTTTTTGCTACTGCTGTTGGGGAGGTTTTAAACTAATGTGGCAGGGGACTGGGAACCAGAAGACAAGACTACTAGACAGTGAGGTGGAAACTGGAGACTGTAAGGATCACAAAGTTAGCATTACCAAGGGGAAGAGTTGGCAGAGAGCAGATGAACGCAAAGAACTAGTGGCCTGAAGTGCATATACTTTAATGCAAGGAGTATAGTGGGTAAGGCAGATGAACTTTGGGCTTGGATTGGTGCCTGGGAGTATGATGTTATTGCGATCACAGAGACTTGGTTAAAGGAAGAGCATGATTGGCAACTAAATGTTCCAGGATATAGATGCTTCAGACAGGACAGAGAGGGAAGTAAAAGGGGGGTGGGGTGAGGAGTTGCATTGCTGGTCAGGGATGATATCACAGCTGTGCTAAAGGAGGACACTATGGAGGGCTTGAGCAGTGAGGCATTATGTGTAGAGCTGAGAAATAAGAAGGGTGCAGTTACATTGTTGGGGATGGACTACAAGCCTCCCAACAGTGAGTGTGAGGTTGAAGAACAAATGGGTAAACAGGTTATGGAAAGATTTGAGGCAACAGGGTGGTAGTGATGGGAGATTTTAATTTTCCCAACCATTGACTGGGATACACTTAGTGTCAGAGGTCTAGATGGAGCAGAATTTGTAAGGAGCATCGAGGAAAGTTTTCCAGAGCAGTATGTCAATAGTCTGACAAGGGAAGGGGCCATATTAGACCAGGAGTTGAAGAATGAGCCAGGCCAGGTGGTAGAAGTTGCAGTGGGGGATTTCTTTGGGAATAGTGACAATTCTGTAAGTTTTAGAATACTCATAGACGAAGATGAGAGTGGTCCTAAGGACGAGTACTAAACTGGGCCAAGGCCAATTATATCAAAATTAGGCAGGAGCTGGGAAATATGGATTCGACACTGCTATTTGAAGGAAAGTCCACATTTGATATGTGGGAGGCATTCAAAGATAGGTTGAAGATGGTGCAGGATAAGCATGTCCCTTTTAAAACAAGGGATAAGAAAGGCAAGCTGCGTGAACCATGGATGACAGGAGAAATCGTGTGACTAGTCAAGAGGAAAAGGGAAGCGTAGATAAGGTCCAGACAGCTAAGAACTGAATGGGCCTTGGAGGAATATCAAGAGTAAGACCAATCTTAAATGAGGAATCAAGTGGGCTAAAAGGGGTCATGAAATAACTTTAGCGAGCAGAATTAAGGAGAATCCCAAGGCCTTTTGTTCTTATATAAGAAGCAAGAGGGTGACCAGAGAAAGGGTTGGTCCATTAAAGGATAAGGAAGGAAGGTTGTATGTCGAACCTGAGAAAATGGGCGAGATTCTCAATGGCTACTTTGCATCAGTGTTCACTGAGGAATGGGAGGTGATGAATGCTGAGATTAGAGATAGATGTTTGTTTATTTTGGATCACGTTGACACAAGGAGGGAAGATATGTTGGGTAGGCTAAAGGATATTAAAGTGGACAAATCCCCAGGACCGAATGGGATCTATCACAGGTTACTGAGGGAGGCGAGGTTGCTGGGGCCTGACACATATTTTTGTAGCATCCTTAAATACAGGTGAAGTGCCTGAGGACTGGAGGGTTGCTCACGTTGTCCCCCTGTACAAGAAGGGTAGTAGGGATATTCCAGGTAACTACAGACCATTGAGCCTGATGTCAGTGGTGGGAAAGTTGCTGGAGAAGGTACTGAGGGATAGAATCTATTTATATTTGGGCTTATCAGTGCTGGGCAACATGGTTTTGTGCGGGGTAGATCATGCCTTACCAACTTAATAGAGTTCTTTGAGGAAGTGACCAAGTTGATAGATGAAGGAAGGGCTGTAGATGTCATATACATTGACTTCAGTAATGCATTTGATAAGGTTCCCCGGTAAACCGATGGAGAAAGTGAAGTCACATGGTGTGCAGGGTGTTCTAGCTAGGTGGTTAAAGAATTGGTTGAGCAACAAGAGACAGAGAGTAGTAGTTGAAGGGAGTTTCTCGAAATGGAGAAAGGTGACTAGCGGTGTTCCACAGCGATCACCTGGGGCCACTGTTGTTTGTAATATACGTAAATGATCTGGAAGAGGGCATTGTTGGTCTGATCAGTAAGTTTGTGGATGACACGAAGATTGGTGGAGTACCAGAAAGCATAGGGGACTGTCAAAGAATACAGGAGAATATAGCTAGACTTGGAGAGTTGGGCAGAGAAGTGGTAGATGGAGTTCAATGCATTTTGGCAA
>NW_025191841.1:0-1694 GCF_004010195.1 Chiloscyllium plagiosum
AAACTGCAATCTAGTTGGTGAGATATGGATTCCGAGACATAAAGCTGTGCTGAATATCCGTAATCAGTCGTTGCCTTTCCAAATGCATGTAAATCCTGCCTTTCAGAATCTCCTACAAACACTTATCGACCCTTGACATCAAACTCACTGGTCTGTACTTTCCTGGGTTTTCTTTCCAGCCAAATTACAAATAATGTAACAACATTAGCTGTCTTCCTGTCCTCCAGGACCTCAACCGTCGATTTCAATGATAGACATAAGAAATTCAGCAGAACTGCAGATTTCGCAAACCAGAAACTAAGACAGAAATGTGCTGGAAAGGCTTTGCAGGTCTGGCAGCATCTGTGCAGAGAAATCCGAATTAATGTGTTACAACACGGGGGAGCCCACGCCCACCCCCCACCACTACCACCAGCCCGCGCTAATTCAAACTTGTAACACAGAAAAGATTTAAACAGTTTTGTTATCTGCAAAAATTCGGAAGGCCAATAACCATCCTAAAGGTCACTATATAAAGTAAAAATTGACAACCTTTTTTTAAAGGCGAACAGAGAATAATGATCTAACAACTATTTCCAACTTCTTTCTCTGACCTATCTTTTACTTTCTCTTCGAAAATGCTCGTCCGATAACCTCCCCCCTAAGATATGCCAAAGCATTCAAATTTCAGAACCAACCAGCTGTCGAATCTTCCTCTGTCTTCGTTTCTTCCCCTTAGAGTTTCTGCTTCACAGGTCATTGATAAATAAAGGTACATTTCGGAGAGCTATTCTCCGGGCAGTCTGCAGATGTTGGTGGCGTGGCAGCTCTCCCCTAACTGGTTTCAGCTTTCATCCCAAAGCATCGGGTTTTTTTTAATATAATATTGCCAAATGCCAAATTTAAACTCGATTGTACTTTAGCTTCTTGGACATAATTTAAACGGATTGATCAAATTTGATGTTATTTTTTGTCTCATAGCAACCCAGGTACTGCCAGCTGCTGGACCAAATGGTATATCGTAAATTTTCCAGAACTTACTGTGCTTGTAAATCCTTCAACTCTCTTAAAGGTACGGTACCCTGTACACGTTCATAACACCTTTTTCTCTCAAAAAAGAAGCATCATAATGAAAACATGGTCTCATTTGTTTTTTCTAATCTTTAAACACATTACCATCACATACAGATAACTGAAATCTAAGTTCACCTTAACTCTTTCCCATTTACCTATATGTAACATTGCATAAATACAAATCTCGTCTAAAAATTATCAGTTAAATCGGTGAGAACGCATCTGCGATGACATTCTTACTACACACTACATGTAGGATTTTTAAATTAAAAGTCTGTCACATAAGACTCCAATGAAAGAGTCTTTAAAGAGTTCAAGAATGTAAGCAGATTGGGCTCCGTGTATACAACCGTCTCCAACACGCTGTTTGTGAATACACATTACAATTTTATAAGGCTAATACCAAACTCAATAGTTCTTTCTCAATCGTGGAATATTTTCTCTCGTGGATGTTGAGTTTCTTTGAAAAGTATCATCCCATCTCATTGTCCTGTAGCAGTACAGTTTCAACTCCTATGTCACTCGCGTCGACGGAACTTTGAAAGGATTTCAAGCATTTGGTGTAGCTGAAACTGGTTTGGTGGTCAATATTTCTTTTTAATAGTCGAATGCCTCCTGGCATTGTTCTGTCAACCAAAACT
>NW_025191841.1:2483-3592 GCF_004010195.1 Chiloscyllium plagiosum
ATATTTTGAGGCACATCAAAATCCACGACATTTGGATTTGATTCCTCACTCTGTAGGGCAGTAAGTAACACCTGTTTCTCCAATTCTTTCTCTCCTCTACTTTTCAGGAGGGGACCTAAACACTCATTTATAACCCACATAAAGGGGTCTTCGAATGTGGGAATTGGTAACAGAGGTGCTAGTTTCATTACTGTCCGTGGCCTACCTACCATTTGGCATGAATGACACGTATGCCAAACGTTAACCACATCTTTGTGCATTCCAGGTCAATAAAAATGTTTTTGTCCCTTAGCCCTTCTTTCGTACCCCTAGGTGACCTCCTACAGGTAGTTCATATGCTACCTGTAAAACTTCCTGTCTCTATGCTACCAGCAACGCAATCTGGTGCACCTCAGCACATTTCTCCTCTGCACTAAACTGATGTTCTGTCTTAAGATCTATCTTTCAGATAATAACCCTCATGAATATCCTCTGCCTCCTTTCCAGAGTACATATCCACATATATATCTTTTATCGCCTTGTCTGTCTGTTGCAAGTCCCTGAGCCTTTCAGGCCAAAACACCTCTGTCTGACCCACTGCTTGTTCGGGCTTTCCCTGCACCATTACGGCAAACAGGGTGTCCATTAACTGAAACTCAACTCCTTCATCTTTGTCTATAGTTTGTCCTTCGTGCTGTGACTTATAATAGTGGGATATGGTTACTGCACAGCCTGGGAAAATACCAGGAAATTTCCGATTTAACACTTCAGTCTCTTTGTCTTCCTTGGGCTTCTCCATAACAAGCAATGTCACTCCCAACTTGGATCCTGCTAAATCCTTCCCAAGAACAAGCTGGATTCCTGGATCTCACAGTCTGTAAATCATTCCCACTATAACTTCCCCAGTCTTTAGTAGGCACTCCAACCTGATCTTACATAGGGTAATGCTAGATTTCTGTCCATCTTTCCCATAAATTAATACATTCTTGGGTAACTGATCAGAAAGACTACAAATTCATTCATCTCTTACTATTAGCGACTGGTTACTTCATGTAACTCTCAAAATTATAACTTCTTGCCCTTCTAACACTGTTATGTCTGAGTAAACTTTACTCACAGAGGCGAATGCT
>NW_025191842.1:0-3592 GCF_004010195.1 Chiloscyllium plagiosum
GTAACACGAGGAAGCCCCTTCAGTAAAGGGCCAAGCATCTAAATTGTGTGACAATACTGTCACTTTTTTGTTAAAAAGTTATTTTCTCCTTTTTTTGTAGAAAGTGATCTTAAAGGCCAAACTGCCTACTGAAAACGGCTGAAGTAAACAACTTATGGGGCTTTTAGTGTTTTTAATAAATAGTAGTAACAATGGCCCAGCTCGCACAGACAGGTTTTCCAGATTTTATCTTGTAGATGTAAAAGTTGCCAAGTGCTGCGGGTCCTAGAAGGGTTGTGAGTTTTAGTAAATTATCCCTCTATGCTATTCTCTCTGAAACCTCACTTGATACTGTTTCCTCCTGGATTGGAGAACTGTGTGCAAGAATGCATGTCCTACGGGCAATTTAGCATGGCCAATTCACCTAAACTGCACATTTTTGGACTGTGGGAGGACACCGTAGCACCCAGAGGAACCCCACGCGGATACGGGGAGAATGTGAAAACTCTACACAGTCAGCCACCTGAGGTGGGAATTGAACGTGGGTCTCTGGCGCTGGGAGGCAACAGTGCTAACCATTGTGCCACCATGCCACCCACAGTGCCGCTCTGTGATGTTAATAAATTGGATCAGTTCATTAGTAGAAGGTACTGTATCCATCATTCAGTTAAGGTTTCCAATAGTTAAGTTATTCTAAATTCCTCTTCATTTTTTATGGATTTTCATTAGAGTGTTTAAATATTGTGTTTTGCATAATGGTGAGTGGTTTGACTAGTAGAATCACATCTGTAACACCCACTTCCCATTTACTTTTAAAATAAGAAAGGTTTGGCATCCAACCTACCCTCTTAAACTAGTTTGAGGCAGTCTGGTTGGTCTATAGCAAACTGGGGACTCTTGTCTAGTTCTAAATCGATAATACCAAATTGGGTTTAGAATTACAATCCCTACATTGTGCAAACAGGCTATTCGACCCAACTAGTCCACACCGACCCTCCGAGGAGTAACCTACCGAGACCCATTCCTCTACCCTATTATTACACATTTACCCCAAGGCAACTAACCCACACGTCCCTGAAAACTACGAACAATTTAGCATGACCAATTCACCTGACATGCACATATTTGAGTTGTGGGAGGAAACCAGACAATCCCGAATAAGCTCATGCAGACACTGGAGAGTATGCACCAGGAGGCTATTAGGTTTAAAGGTCGCGTATGCTAGTTGTTCATGTCTTTGGTTCCGAATGTTGAATTCAGTTGGTTTAAGCAGTATTTTTGTGTATAAAAATTCTTTCAGTCACTAAGAGTTCTCTGGGTGTGGAAGAAGTGAAGTTGGGTTTTTACAAAAGGTAATGAAGGCAAAGCTGTATGAATTGACAGACAAGCTGGAGTTGGGTTTGCTTTTGTCTGTGAGAAAATGAGAGATAATTATGCTATAGTTCAGGAAGTACATTTGACGGAACCGCCATTAGAGTTCGGAAATGGCTAGAATTCAATTTCAAATGAGTCACTTTGAACATGAGAAGGAATTGAAACAGTTTGAATTATGATGAAAAGTAGAAATAAAAGAAAAGGAAATGAAGAAGAA
This sequence comes from Chiloscyllium plagiosum, assembly GCF_004010195.1. Lineage (NCBI taxonomy): Eukaryota > Metazoa > Chordata > Chondrichthyes > Orectolobiformes > Hemiscylliidae > Chiloscyllium > Chiloscyllium plagiosum. The sequence goes on from NW_025191842.1 coordinate 1,571, forward strand.
AGAGAGAAAAGGACAGAAGAAAAGCAAAGAGTTCCAACTTAAACAGTTAGCAATTAGAGAGGAAAGTTGACATAGAAGGCGGAGATCAAGGTAGATGGTAGGCTGGATGAGGAGGATAGTGAGGTTGAGTAACCCTATAGTAGCCAAAGGCCTGATGGGATTCTGTTTAAATATATCCAGGCATTCTCTAAATTTGATGAGAAGGATGGGGAAGCCTTTTGAATTTCATTTGAAAAAGTGGCTAAACGAATGCAGTGGCGAGTAGCCATGTGGATTTAGTTGATCCAAACAAAGCTGATAAGTATTTGCATCCCTATCGGAGGAGGTATCTGGCCAGTATGGGGTGGTGAAGAAAGCCATCTGAAGTGCATATGAGCTTGGGCCAGAAGCCGACAGACAGTGTTTCAGGAATCTAAAAAAAGGATAGCTGCTTAAACGCACATTGAGTTTGAAAGGATCAAACAAAGTAATTTTGAAAGGTGGGTAAGGGTATTAAAAACAGAGCAAACCTATGACCCTCTTAAAGAGATTCTTATTTGGGAGAAGTTCAATAATTCACTTCCTGCAGTCGTGAGAACTCATGGGAAGAGCAGAGAGAAACAATGGCAAGATTAGAAGCTGAAATGGTTGATGATGATTAAGTTCAGAAATCAAAGTTTGGTTGCTGTGAGAGGTTGAGAAGAATGTGTGAGATCTTATTGTTTGTGTAAGTGTTCCAACATATAAGCTATCCCAAAATGTTCTTTTCTTTGATTGTATTTTAACTAAAGCATTTGAATAGATTATATTTTGCTTAATCTCGAGTGGTTTGACCAATCACAACATATCTGTAAGGCACACTTCACATCTATATTCAAAATAAGGAAAGGTTTGGGTCGAAGCGGCCTTTTTAAACTATTCTGGGGGGATCTGGTCTGGTCCACAACACTTGTACCGAGGGGTTTCTGACTGGCTCCTGTAATTGAAAATTTAGTGGAGGGGCTGGGGATGGTTTGCTGGAGGTTGTGCTGTGAGCTGCCTCAGACATTCAGGGAGACCTGAGGATTTGGTGAGCCAACACTGGATGGAGCATGGGGACTGTAGTTACAGCATCTGAGTCTGCAACACGAACAACAAATGGAGCAGAGGCTGCAGAGAGGGGAAGCTCTGAAACCACAGAGTGAGTATGTGTGGGGTAAGGGATATGCTGTATCCACATCGGGTTATCCAGGAACAGCTTCCCAAGCTTCACTTAACCCAGGAGCAGAGTGTGAGGGGCACTGACTGAACAAGGAGCTGGTCACAGAGCGGTGTCACCTCCTTCAACACGACCTGCAGGTTCACACCCGGGGGAGGGTGGTGCTGCCAGTGGCTGTTAGGGTCACTGTTTCATTCAGCTTCTATGATCCAGAACTTTCCAGGCAGGTGACATATCCATCATTTCCCAGTGTCTCAACATCAATGTCACCATTCGGTGATGGAGGATATATATGGTTGATGAGGTAACTAGATTGTTTCTCCCACAGCAGGGAGCTGCCGGGTGTATTCAGTATAGTGGGATTGCCGATGGTGTACATGGCATCTGCAGGGTAGCCATGTCAATGGGGAGAGGTAGAGGAACTGAAGGAGCTCTCTCTCTGTTAATGTTACAGTGTACCCAGGCACAGTACATCATGTTGGTGAATACCCACTGTCCTGGCAGCAGTCACGGCCTCTTCATTCAGAAGCAATCAGCCATTCCCATCGCCATCAGGTCTCCACGTAGAAAGAAATGAATATATCTTGGATAAAGGCCGTCCCCTTGATGCACGTTTCAAAACACCATCCCCACCACCAATCAACCACATCAAAGTATTCCATGTGTTCGGAGAGCAATAGGGTCACTTTTAGTGTCTGGGAGCTGACGATCAGGGATGGATCAAAACCTCCCATGTCTGAACGGGTCTGAGTGAACCCCCCCGTACACAGTATCATTAAGTCCTGGAATCCCTCTCAATTTCAGGAACATATTGCCTTCCATTATTCCTGTAAATGGAATGACAG
>NW_025191843.1:0-1785 GCF_004010195.1 Chiloscyllium plagiosum
AGCCCCTGAAGCTGGGCCCTGACTTTGTTCTGTCTTGTTATTGCACCCATCCACGTCTGCATCACTCCTCATTATTATCCAGCCCCTGTTCCTCTCTTCATGGTGTGTCCCAGGTTCCTGTTCGATCGAACAAAGCCAATCTCACAACTGGTTTGTAGTTGCTTCCTTTCAATTTCAATGAAACCTTCCTGTCAAATAATGTTCCCCGGGCCCTCTTCCGAATCCTCCAGACCAGATTGAACCCATTGTTTAACTTTCATTCCCTGCTGCCATCTCATGGCAACACAGGCCCCAATGACATGAAGCTGTTGATTTAGAGCCAGTCTGCTCCCAGAATCTTCACTCTGAACCTCTTTCCTCAGCTCAAACTGACCGTCCATCAAGTGTGCCATCGGTTTCCTGATTGTCATCGCCCTGTCACCCAGAGCTTGCCTCCTCTTCTCCAGATGTTCACATGTTCCCCTCATCCCTACCATATAGCTCCATCGGCTGGGCAGCTGGTTTGTGATGGAAAGTGATGCCAACAGCGTGGGTTCAATTCCTCCACCAGCTGAGGTGACGAAGTAGGTTCCTCCCTCTCAATGTCTCCAACTGCCTTTGGTATGTTGACTCTCAGGTTAAACCACCTCGAGCCTTCTGTCTCTAATCAGAGGGTAGCCCTTGGGTCCTCTGGGATTATGGCATGTTTCCCAACATTATAATCTCACAGTATGAAGTACTGCAGTATGAAGTTCATCCCCATTTTGTTGTCCTTCGCACAGTTTGAATCTCCATTGAATTACACCGCCAAATTGTTTCTGTAAAGGTTGATCCTCAGTGATCCCAGCACTAATCCCTGAGGAACTGTTTTTGTTGTTTTGTAACCAGCTCGCTCTCCATCCTGTTCCTTGTCCCCTGCCTCCACGTGTATTTAGATTACTTTAGATTACTTACAGCATGGAAACAGGCCCTTCGCCCAACAGGTCCACACCGACCCGTTGAAGCGCAACCCACCCAGACCCCCTACATTTTACCCCTTCACCTAACACTACGGGCAATTTAGCATGGCCAATTCACCTAACCTGCACATTTTTGGATTGTGGGAGGAAACCGGAGCACCCGGAGGAAACTCAGGCTGACACCCATGCAGAATTATTTCAATAAAGAACTTGTTAATCCTCATGGACCCAGCTCCCATATATTAGCCCAGTCAATAATGCCCCACACACAGAGATCTACAAACCATCATCTCGTCCTGAAGCGATCATTTTGATTTTCCTTTCACCGCTTTCTTTGGAATCTGAAATGGAAACGTGTTTTTGATGATCAAATGGAAAATGAGTGTGAAATGTTCACAATTGATAAGTGTGTCCCTGTCACATGTTGCTTTTTGCTCACACTCACACATTGCAGCAGCCACTGAATGGCTCAGCTCACCATCAGCAGCATTCCCATCGCTCGAAAGGCCAGCTCAGGGTTAGATTGCGGTCGGCTCATTTCACCAAGAAATTGCGGGTGAGGTAGAGTCTCACTTAAAGTTTACACTCAGATTTTTTCGGGAATGTGTGTAATTCATTTTCCTCCAGCTTAAAGCCGAACCCCTCATTCCCTTTATCCTGAAATCTCTAAATCCTGGAAATCCCTCTCTCCCGAACTGCACTGAGTGGTCCCAAGCCACGTCTTAAAATATATAAAGCTGGAGAAATTCCTAGGACTGGATCAGGTGTTACCCAGAACTCTGTGGAATGCTCAGGAAGTGATTGCTGACCCCCTTGCTGGGATACTTGCATCATTGAGAAACGTGGT
>NW_025191843.1:2323-3593 GCF_004010195.1 Chiloscyllium plagiosum
TCTCCATCCTGTTCCTTGTCCCCTGCCTCCACGTGTATTTAGATTACTTTAGATTACTTACAGCGTGGAAACAGGCCCTTCGGCCCAACAGGTCCACACCGACCCTTCGAAGCGCAACCCACCCAGACCCCCTACATTTTACCCCTTCACCTTACACTACGGGCAATTTAGCATGGCCAATTCACCTAACCTGCACATTTTTGGATTGTGGGAGGAAACCGGAGCACCCGGAGGAAACTCACACAGACACCCATGCAGAATTCTTTCAATAAAGAACTTGTTAATCCTCATGTACCCAGCTCCCATATATTAGCCCAGTCAATAACACCCCACACAGAGAGAGCTACAAACCGTCATCTCGTCCTGAAGCGATCACTTTGGTTTTCCTTTCACTGCTTTCTTTTGAATCTGAAATGGAAACGGGTTTTTGATGATCAAATGGAAAATGAGTGTGAAATGTTCACAATTGAAAAGTGTGTCCCTGTCACATGTTGCTTTTTGCTCACACTCACACATTGCAGCAGCCACTGGATGGCTCAGCTCACCATGTGCCACATTCCCATCACTGGGAAACTGCACGTTGATCCCCAGCGTCTCCAGTGTGAGTGTGAGTCTCACTTCCTGTTCGGGACAGAGACTGTCCTGAACCCACATTCCCTGGTCTCCTGGATGTTCCGATACAGGAACAGTGAGCTGAGTACGGACTCTGGGCACTAAGTTATGGATTTCCACCCAAGGCAAATGAATCCAAATAGCTTCCCAGAATCATTAGTGCAATCATCACAAGATAATTCAGCAGTGATTGTTAGAAACAGGGACAGATTAAAATAGAAATATCAATACCTTGAGCCTCTGAGTGACTTGTTCTTTGTGCAGAATCTGGAATAGAAAAAAACAGATTTTCAGTTTCCCAATCTCAGTACAGCCTCTGTGTTCCATTGTCAGAACAGTTTTAAAACTGTCCCTCCTGTTTTAATGATATTTAAATCTGTAATGGTGATGTGTTGTTGAAAGATGGGGATAAATACCTTTAGTATCAGGTGCACTCTCATTCTCCGCTGAGTCTGAAACAGAGGGAACAGGATTTCAGCTTCCAGAGCACAATCTCTGATATCCAAATGGTTTGCAATGATCCCCCTCCCACTGTAAACCCTCCCCCCTCACTCAGCACTTGGGCAGGGGACACCATCAGAATCGAGCTTTAGTTGGAAATGCACACAGTATTTCGAGGCGAGCAGCAGGCCTTTCAATCCAATACTGTCTGCTGGGA
>NW_025191844.1:0-980 GCF_004010195.1 Chiloscyllium plagiosum
TTATTCGGGACAACGATTCACTGGACACGTGCATCGCCGCCATCTTTGTAGGGGGCAAGGTGCAGCCAGGCGCATGTGCAGCCTTTCTCTGGTATAGAGTCATCGTGATCATAGCAGCCAATACAGCTCTGATTCACCTCTGGGCTCCCTCATCACCACTTTGTCAATATCTAGCTTCCTCAGTCTCGAACCATGGGTGTATTTTAGATCTGTTTAGTACTGTATTATTACTTTTATAGACCTTTTGTAATTGAGTTTTTCACTGCGGCCCAGCCCCTGACCATGTGCTGCTCGATGATCAGATTACTTTTTTCTTGAATATTTTTGACAGTCAAGAACTCATTTTTTCCAACAAGCAAGTGTATTTTCCTTCCATTTCTGACTATCAAATTCTGCACCATTTTCATTCCCTGTAATCCATTTTGCACTCCCTGAAACATCAACTGTGTTTCTCCTTCCACAGATACCAGTGATTAATGCCAAAGCCCTGTTGCCTGTGGAGAGGGTGATGTTTGACTTTCTTGTACAGCTGCAGTTTGTGTGGTGAAGGTGCTCCCACAATGTGGTTGGGTAAGAGACATTACAGAGTATTCATTACAGCAACAGTGATTATTTGAAGATAATGTCAAAATCAAGAACAGGTTGTAGTTTTATTTTCATGCTTATAATTTCACAAAAATACTATTGAGAACTTTAGATATAAGGACAGAGATGGAGATATTAGGTTAGGTGACCAAAAGTATTGACAAAAAGCAGGTTTTGAGGGATGTCTTAAGGTGGAAAGCAGACTTGTGAGGTTTAGTCTGCAAATTCCAGACCATGTTGCTTTAGTAACTGTAGAATCAGCCACACAGTTGAAGTAATGAATTAACAAATCGTTGGGAGTCTCGAAGGAAATGGGTTGAGACCTTGACAAAGGAAGTGTGGTGCAGGGAGCTAGGGATGATAACAGCAAGGAATCAAATCAAGAATGAGAATTT
>NW_025191844.1:2294-3593 GCF_004010195.1 Chiloscyllium plagiosum
ATCAGCAGGAGCCATGAGACTTCCTGGTGTCCAAAGTCAATGCTGAGCACTCCCAGGGCAAATGTTTCCTGTCTGTACACCACTGTGCCGTCACCTCTGCCTGGTCTGTCCTGCCGGTGAGACAGGACATATCCAGAGATTTCAGGAGAAAGTGAAGACTGCAGATGCTGGAGATCAGAGTCGAGAGTCTGGTGATGGAAAAGCACAGCAGGTCAGGCTGATGTAGGGCTTAGGCTCCAAACGTCAATTCTCCTGCTCCTCGGATGCTGCCTGACCTGTTGTGCTTTTCCATCATCTCACTCACGATATCTAGGGAATGTGATGGTGGTGTCTGGCCATTAACTGTAAGGGGTTACTCTGTGAGTTTACTATGTCAGGCTGTTCCTTGACGAGTCTGTGAGACAGCTCGCGACGTTTTAGCACACAAAAGACAGATGTTAGTGAGTAGGATGTTGCAGAGTCGAGAGGGCTGATTCTGTGGTTGTATTTCCTAATGCCTTGTTAGATGCCAAGTGGTCCATCCAGTTTCATTCCTTTGTTGAGACTTTGCAGTGATTAATACAGTGAGTAGTTTGTTGGGCGACTGTCAGGTTGGCAGGACTTTTTTTCTGCCATTGACAATAGTTCCATGGAGATCAGGAGATTCCTAATTCGTTATTTTTTTCTTGAATTCAGATTCCACTGGCTGCCGAGCTGGGATTCGAACAAGGACTTCAGTTGTACATTTTAATATTCTGGATAAAAGTTAAATACATTATGTTTGTTCACTCATTTTAAATATGACTAACCCTGGTTTTGTTTCTTTGTAAAACACTGTCCATCACCCTGTCTCCTTCATCCTTCCCTCCAACAACAAGAGCAAGGAGCACATTGAGTTTCTCTATCACTAAGACTGAGACAATCCGATCAGCTGCCTCTGCTGCTTCCCTCCCTCCCACTAGCCCACCGAGACAAACTGCCTCACATGGTGTTCCTGATTTTTGTCCCAAACTTACATCTTTCTCCAGTCTCTTGTCAAGCTTTATCAGAGCTCATCTTGATCTTTTACTAGTCTCGCTAAACTACAGACATTCCAACTCTGTTTCCTCCTCATCACTCCCCCTCGCCAATTCACAGGTATTGTTCCTTGTTCTGTCTGTCCGTCTTTTCTGGTTATGTTCTTCTCATCCATTCTGCAAAAAAAACTAACATTTGACCTCACCATCATTTGTAAATCTTGCTCCATCTCCACTCTCCCTTTCCTTTCTGAATTCCTTGTATTTGGTTTCCCTCAAGGATCTATCCTTGGTCCCTCCTGTT
>NW_025191845.1:0-1586 GCF_004010195.1 Chiloscyllium plagiosum
GTTCTGCAGAGACAAGCTATCCTTCGATTGAGATTTCAGCAAAGTGTCAGAAAGTTTAAATTTCGTAAAGCATTGTCTTTCAAATTTTAGCGGAACTGGATTTCAGAGTAATTGTTAATTTTTTTAATTTTCTATTACATTTTCCCCCTCCTTGTCATTTTATGACAACCAGGACAACAAAACATAGAGTCAGATTTTAAAAAAAATCTACAGAGCCAGATAGCTAAAAGCCAGCGATCTTAACAGCTGTCTGTATTGTAAGGAGCATTTTAGACGCCACATTAAACTCTTCGATTTCTAGTTTTTCCTCCTGACGTCTTTCACCACTATACGGTCTCCAGGTTCTAGATCGTGCAGCTTCCCTTCTGTTGGTTGGGGTAGTGCTGCTTTCACTTGATTCTGCATTTCGAATAAAAGTGTAGAGAGTTTCATACAGTAAAACAACATCTCATCCTCACAGTGGTCTGTTATCTGTCTTACCTTTGGTCTCGGGCCAATTCTGTGTTAAGCGACCTACCGATCAAAATTTCAAAAGGCGTAAGATTAGCCCTTCCTCTCCTCCTAGATCTCATATGCATCAGCACAATTGCAAATGCCTTTGTCCATGCCACCCCTAATTCCTCACAACATTTTGTCAAATTATTTATTAAGGTAGCATTTTCTTTTTCCACTGCCCCACCGCTCGCTGGGTGGTAGACACAGTGTTGTCTCATGTTTATTCGCAAATATTCACTGATTTTGCTGTAAGGCATTATTGACAATTGGTGTTCCATTGTCACTACTAAGCCTTTCAGGGATTCCCCTGTATCTACCAAAAACGATAACTGGGGTACCTTCCACACATATGATAGAGGTAGGCATTGACATATACTTATCATTATTGTACTGAACATATAGTCCACGCTCTCAAATCTCACCGCTCAGTATGGGGCTGGGGCATGTTTCAGTGCCCGTAAGGTTGGTAGAAGAGATTAACATTAGCGAGTCTTCATTTCCAGGCATAAGCGAAAGAGGCTTACCTTTACCTTGTGGACTGCCCACCTCCACATCAGCCTTCCTCATCAGACATCCTGCTGTCCTTTCTCCAGGGCCAATTGTGGCTGTCTGCGAGGGCACTGTCAAGCCCAGTGGCCATTGCTCCAAAAACAAAGCACCCGCCAGATCTCCCTCTGCCAGCGCCTCTTCTGCACTCTTTTTCTGTAGCACCTCCATCCAACGGCCAAGCGACCATCGGCATCATAATAAGCTGAGCTTTATGTATTTGCTGTTCAATCTTTACTTTCCACTTATCCTTCACTTACAAAAGCAATTTTTCAGCATGTAACACATGTTGTTCTATCAAATTCAGCTTTCCTGTTTCCCAGGTAGTACATGTGTCTTAATCCTTTTTCGCTCTTTCGCCCTCCATTCCTTTGATGAAGCTGTTCCGCAGGTGTGCTTCATACAGCGTGATTTCTGCAGCCGTTATGTCTTCAGGTGGTCTCAGTCCACTATGGCGTTATGGACTTCAGTGAGGCCAATAAGTTACTGAGACACTGTCTCACCTTCTCGTTGTTCACACATTTTTATTTTGGTCATTTCCATTT
>NW_025191845.1:1709-3593 GCF_004010195.1 Chiloscyllium plagiosum
CCACGCGTGGGTCAGGCAACTGCCCATTGGCACTTTCCAAATCCTTCATGGTCCATGGTCTGTGGAAAAGCACTGCGCACCCTTCTGGCTGCAGCTTCAACCGTTTGGGCTTGCACAACGACCTGGTAAAATGATTGTACGCGAAACCACTCATTGTCTGACTCATCTTCCAACCTGGGGACATTGCGAGCAGACCCTGGATGACTTTCTGTCTTGGAGTGGCCATTATCATTTGGGGCTTCTTGCTTCAGTTGGTTGCACGTACGATTTGTTATCGATTTTTTAGCAGACCCTGAGGTGGATTCTGCTGGCTGGAACCTTCGCCAGGTGGTTCTCGTAGGGGTCTGCAGGTATTCGAGGGCAGTCATCAAGGTCAGGGTCTTGAACAGACTTTAGAGACTGTACAGCATCGTAAGGTTATTTACCGGGCATATCTGCGTGTGCATGAGTGTTTGTACGCATATTTGATCTATAGTTTACTTGAGGCTTCCTTTCCCTGATATTAGCCTCAGCCTTCTACATGTTATAAGCATCAAATTCACAGATTCTATTTTTCCCTTTCATTTCTCCTTCTCTCTCTCCTCCAACCTCAATTTCCAACTGACTTTTACTAAAATATCCCCCCTCCGGAAAACCACATTCCTTGATCATTAATTCTAACTGCTTTAGAGACTCTGGGCCATAATTATTTATCACGTAATAAACTTTTGGTTGGCCTTTCAAATTCCTCTGTGTACCCTCTTTTTGTTTGCTCTTGCCGGAGCCCATTTTCAGTGTTACTAAAAAAGCGTTCAGCTCTCTCTATTTCACTTACGGTATCGTTATCCTTTTCCCTTTGACTTGCTTTTTACCTCCAATGGTCTCCTCTCGCATTGGGCGGATCCGCTTCAACTCTTTGGTTTTCATAAACAATGAAACCACGTACCTGGCACGTTTTTGGAGACTTCAACTCAGTCAGTGTTTGTTCCAGTTCGAAAACCACCCTTAAATTGCTGTCTCTCAAACATTCTCGAGACGGCAATCCTTTCTCTTTAGTTTTGCTCGAATACCGCGTGAGGGTTTACTGAACCGTTTTCCTGATTCATTTATTCGCTTAGAATGAGTCCCTATATACGATTACTTAAGCCACGTCTCTTACCCCGACCCGATTCAGTCCAGACCCCGGCGCCGGGGCGATCCACAGATTCCCAGTCCTCTCACGCAGTGGGGCCAATTTAGCGATCGAGATGAAGTAAAAGACCTTCAAGGCGCTGCCGTCTGCATCTCCTGGGAATCTTCAGAATCTTAATCCGTGATGGGGCGCTGGGCGAAACCCAAGTTTACTGTTGTTGAAATTAAATTGACTCGACTCAACTATTCACAAGAGCAATCAAAATTAGCTTTAATAATTTTAACCTCTGCAATGCAGAGGGACCACATGCACTTGACAAAAATGCCTTGTTCAAGGGCCCTGAGCCTAATTCATATACTCGTCTTGCACTGTTTCTTATCAAGCTCTCAAAGACAAAGACTGTGAAGATTTTAGTTGTTATTCTTTTCATTCCCTTGTTGTGGACATACTGTTCTTATATTTTTCTCTTGTTGAATATTTACAAAGTTCCGCAGAAACAAGGTATCCCTCGACTGCAGACCTCAGCGAAGTATCAGAAAGTTTTAAGTTTAGTAAAGCATCATTTTTCAAATGTTAGAGTATCTGGGTATCAGATTAAATGTTAATTTTGTTAATTTTCCATTACAGGTCGAAATATGTGGACATCTGAGATGCTCGCGAATGTAATGCCTCCTCGTCCAAGCAAATGCAGTGGAGGTGCAGGAATTGGTAGAATTCTGACATGATCATTCTTGGCCTCTCAAAGAACCACACCGCAAATTGAAGGAACTAAT
>NW_025191846.1:0-3593 GCF_004010195.1 Chiloscyllium plagiosum
TACAAAATACTCATTTAGTATCTCCCCTCAGTCTTGCAGCTACACACAAAGGCTGTCTTGCTGAACTTTGAGAGCTCTATTCTCTCCCTATTTACCCTTTCGTCCTCAATGTATTTGTAAAGTCCTTTTGGATTCTCCCTAAATCTATTTGCCAAAACTATCTCATGTCCCCTTTTTGATTTCCTGACTTCCCTCTCTAGTGTACTCCTCCTGCCTTTATACTCTTCTAAGGATTCACTTGACCTATCCTGCCTGTACCTGTCATATATGCTTCTTTTTTCTTAACCAGACCCTTAATTTCATTAGTCATTCAGCATTCCCCATAGCTACCAGCCTTTCCTTTCATCCTAACAGGAATATATTGTCTCTGGACTCTCGTTATCTCATTTCTGAAGGCTTTCCATTTTCCAGCCATCCCTTTCCCTGTGAACATCTGCTGCCATTAGCTTTTGAAAGTTATTGCCTAATAACCTCAAAATTGGCATTTCTCCAATTTAGAACATTAACATTTACATCTAGTCTATCCTTTTCCATCATTATTTTAAAACTAATAGAATTGTTGGCAAATAGCTGAAGCTCACATATTTCAGGTGAGAAATTAAATCGATTGATTATATTTAAATGTGTAAGAGTTGTAAGTCTATTTGATTTTTCAATCATTTGTTCAATCTGAATATGTAATCAGTTAGAGGTCAGCCACTTTGTAAATGATAGAGCGACAATGTATGTATTTGAATACTGAGATTCAATGTGTAATTGTGATCACCAAAATAGCCAGACATGTTCATTTTCGACACAAAACAAAATGTGATTCCTAACTTTTGTATAATAAAAGATTTTTCGTGTTTATATTTTAATTCCATCAATAAAGAATCAACTTAATTGTTTTCAGAGATGATGCAGTTATTGTTCAGTTGAATAATTGTAGCTCATATCTTATTATTGCCCAATTCACAAACATGGCAAACTCCTGATCATTGTTCAGATCAGTAAACCAATGACTTTGCATCATGACCAACATTAAAAGTGGATTCCAAAAGGCCTGAATTCAGGTACAGTGCTACTGGACCTCACAGCTGCCTGTGGCACTGAGTGAGACACTGGCCTGCTCCTGAATCTGACCAGACAGTTTCCAACCTGGGTCAGGGCAGTCATTCAAACATCCTCTGACAGAGATTCATTTGGGATCTGCCTTGAGCAGGAGGAAACTAGCCAACAGGCTATCACTGCTCTCAGTGTATGTACAAATGCTGTCTAAATTAGATACCAATGACTGACCAGGAACCATGCCTTATAAATTCATCATCAGTCAGAGCCTGGCCCAGGGAGCAGATGTATGGACATAATCATAATGGAGTGTCATAATCACATCGCACACGTTACTTATGGTGATGACATCTGACATGACCTCCAGATTCCATACATCTGCCCCCTGGACCAGACACTGGGTGAAAACATTCACAATTGGCAGTCTATTGCAGCATCTCGTGTCTCACAGTGAACCCTCTGAAACTATATCCACTAAATGTACCTTCACATTAACCAGGATCAAAATAAAATTGTACATGCCTGTGGATACTCAGATACTAATTATAGGTCATCCAACAGAATGTATCTGAAGAAACCAGGAGCAAGTGGCAAGCCAAGAATCGTTTTAATAACTGAACTTGGTGGATTTTGTCTGGTCTTGGAAACCTCACATATTGGTTAGACCAAGGTGAATGTAACAAAGCACATCAAAACTGGAAGTCTTGGTCTAATGCCCCACCCCAGATTCCTGACCTCATACACCTCACTCCCTCACCCGCCTCACTTTCTCCCACATTCACCAACCGACGAGAATCCACAAACTGAGTGAAACTTGGAACATAGAACAGTACAGCACAGTGCAGGCGCTCCAGCACTTCCAGTTTTGATGTGCTTTGTTACATTCACCTTGGTCTAACCAATATGTGAGGTTTCCAAGACCAGACAAAATCCACCAAGTTCAGTTATTAAAACGATTCTTGGCTTGCCACTTGATCCTGGTTTCTTCAGATACATTCTATTGGATGACCTATAATTAGTATCTGAGTATCCACAGGCATGTTTTGGCAGCCTTTTATCCTACTCTAAGATCAGGCTAACCTACATAACCTTCAATGGACTAACTTCCATGTGCCTATCCAAGAGTCTTCTTAAATATCTCTAATGTATCTGATTCTACTACCACCACTGGTGGTGCATTCTGCCCCCACCACTTTCTGTGTAAAGAACCTATCTCTGACAGTCCCCGAAACCTTTCTTCAATCACCTTAAAATTATGCCCCAGCTCCCTCAAACTTTCTCCCTAAGATGTATCCTTCAGTCCTGGCAGCATCCTGGTAAATCTCCTCTACACACTGTCTGAGGCTTCCACATGTTTCCTATACTGAGGCAACCAGATCTGAACACAATACTCCTAGTGTGGTTGAACCGCAGCTTTATTGACCTCGCCACTCTTAAACACAATCCCCCATAATGAAAGCCAACACACCATACACCTCCTTAACAACCTTAACAACGTCGGTGGCAACACTGAGGAAACTATGGACATGGACCCCAAGATCCCTCTGTTGCTCCACACTACCAAGAATTCTGCCTTTAACCCTGTATCCTGTATGCAAATGCAATCTTTCCAAATTAAATCAATTCACACTTTTAACGGTTAAACTCTATCTGCCACTTATCAGCCCAGCTCTGTATCTTGTCAATGTCCTGTTGCAAACTACAACAACCCACCACACTATCCAGAACTCCATCAACCTTCATGTCACCGGCAAACTTTCTAACCACTTCCTCATCAAAGTCATTTATAAAAATCACTAAGAGCATAGGCCCCAGAACCGATCCCTGTGGAACGCCACTCTCACTGAGCTCCAGGCTGAATACTTTCCATCTGCTACCACCCTCTGTCTTCTATGGGCCAGCCACGCCCATATCCAGAGAGCCAAATTTCCCTGCGTCCCATGCCTCCTTACCTTCTGAATGAGCCCACAATGGGGAACTTATCAAACGCCTTCTAAAATTCGTGTTCACCACATCTACTGGTCTATCTTCATCAACATGTTTTTTTCACAACTTCAAAGAATTCACTAAGGTTTGTGAGGCATGACCTGCTCTTCAAAAAGCCATGCTGACTAACTCTGATCATACTATGGTTTTTTTAAGTAATTGTAAATCCTGTCTCTCAGAATCATCTCCAATACTTTGCCCTCCACTGGTGTAAGACTGACTGTTCTATCATTCCCAGGGTTATCCCTATTCCCTTCCCTGAACAAGGGGATAACATTTGCCACCCCCCAAACATCTGGCACCACTCCAGTGAACAGTGAAGACGCATATGTTATTACCAAAGTCACACCAATCTCTTCCATCACCTCCTGGAGTAACCTTGTGTATATCCCACCTGGCCCAGGGGACTTATCCATCCTTATGTTTGTACTTCAATCAGTCTCTATTTCCCCTCAACCTGTCCAACCAATTGATTGACTGCTTTCCTTTTCAGTGCTATATACAGTGCTGCCTTGCTGAGTAACTACGGTTCCCAACGTCCTGCAAATCACGGAATCAAA
>NW_025191847.1:0-3593 GCF_004010195.1 Chiloscyllium plagiosum
GAGACAAAGGAGCAGGTGTATAGTGAGATACTGTAAACGTTTGATGAAAACAAGGTAGATGCGATTGGTGACGTGAAACTTTCTATTTTTGATTGGGTCTCACTTAGATCAAAGCGATCTGATAGACAGCAAATTATTAGATTGATCAGGAATTTTCTTTGAGAGAGTGCACGGTCAATGCTACCAGCGCGGTCAAGGCCATACCAGACTTGATCTTAGTGAATGTGCCAGGAAAGGAGATCAATGTTTCAGTCGGAGAGCATTTGGACTTAGTGATGAGAACTCCATAAGATTTATAGTAGTCATGGACAAGGACAAGAATGACTCTCTGGTGAGAGTGCTTAATTTGGCAAGGGACAATTGCATTTAATTGGAAAGGAACCGGTGAATGTGGATTGGATAGTTATTTGAGGCCAAGTCTGCGTCTGGAAATTTGGAGGCTTTTACAGAAAAGTTGATTAAGCTTCAGGACACTTTAAAAAAATGAAGGTCAGTCCTGCCAAGAATCAGGAAACGTGGATAACAAGGGTAACTGTAAGCTTAGGCAATAGAAAAAAAAAAGTGTAGAATATATCCAGGCAGGTAAAAGCTGAAGAAGCACTTTGGGAATATAGAGAAAGTTAAGAAAGATGTTAAACGTGGAATTAGGAAGCCTAAAGGGGGGCACGATATGACTTTATCAAGCCACAGCAATGGAACTCCAACACGTTTCATGCATATGTGAGAAGAAAGAGTGCAGCAATGGAAACAGTTGTCACACGCAAGAATAAAGGACCTGGGATTGAAATTATGCATGGGGCCACGGAAAGTGGAGAGATGCTTAACGAAGACCTTTATCAGTATTCACCAATGGAAATATGCGAGGGAAGAATTTCACAGCGATGTTGGTCGGAGCTTGAAACGGACTGCTACATGAGGTGATGGAAACAATCACGTTGTGAACATTTAAGAGGCATCTGGATGCTTACTGATATAGAGGGATACGGAATGTTTAAGGACAGAGGGCTTGAGTTTTAGTTTAATTAGAGCATAATTTTCAGCAAAGATTTGGAGGGCTGAGGACCTGTTCCTGTTATACACTTATTTTTATTATTTGTTCTCAGTGAGTATGCGAGTGACTTGGATGAAATCTTGCAGCTTAAGCTTTCCCATGTAACTGCTGCCCTTTTCCTTCGAGGGCAAAGTGGTCTTGAGTTTTGACAATGCGATCCGAGGGAATCTTGCAGAATTTCGTCAATACGTCCTGAATAAAGTACATTGCCGCTGTTTCTGAGCGTGGGCGTTGGAGCGATTTGATCGTTGGGAATATAATGCCATTCATGCAGTGTGTTCTTAAGACTTCTTAAGTGTTGTTGCTGCTACACTCGTCCAGACAAGTTGGCAGTAATCCATAAAACTCATGACGTGTGTCTTTTAGATTATGTAGATTATTTGGTCACAGCATTCGCCACAGAATTCCAAGTCTCGGACGAGTTGCTGTATCTAATGTGTTTACCTGGTGAGTCCAGTTCAGTTCCTTGTCAAATGTAAACCCCACGATGTTGATAGTGGAGCTCATTGAAAGTAACACCATTGAATGCGAAGGGGTAATTGTTATTTTGTCTCTTGATAGAGTTCATAACTTGGCGTTTGCATGACGTGGATGTTACTTGCAAGTCATCAGTGGAAAATGTGTTGCTGGCAAGGACAGCAGGTCAGGCAGCAACCAAAGAGCATGAAAATTGACGTTTCCTGATGAATGGGCTTTTGTTCGAAATGTCGATTTTCCTGTTCCTCGGATGCTGTTGTGCTATTCAAGAACAACTCTATCGACTGTATTCTCCAGCATCAGCAGTCCTCACATTGGCCCTGTCACTTGTCAGCCTAGCCTACACATCGTATAGATCTGGTTGCATTTTAAAATTGACTGTTTCTGTAACTACGGGGATGCAAATGTGAGGAAGATTGGACACTCAACAGCAACATCTCCACTCATGAAATTATGATAGAGTAGCTGAAGCCTATCTTGCCTCGTCATGGTGTTATTTACCAATTGCGAGAAATAATAGGAAGTTGTCCTCTCTGGTCACATCTGCAAAGATGCTGACCTTCGTGTTCGTAATGATCGTGTGTTTGGATAATGTTGCCTTCAAAGACTGTTCAATTTCTGTAGCGTATCTGATAGATGGTGCACACAGCTGTGTAACTGCATTGTGGCCGATAGATTGAGCGAGGGAGGGAATGGTCGTCATTATGTGTCAGCGAATGGTGAGTTGCTAAACTGTCAAATTTCATAATTGATATCTGATGAGCATACAATTCAGCAAATGGGGACTATTCCACCATAGTCCTTAATTATGTCTCATCGTTGGTGGCACAGGTTTGGGGAAGGGGTATGTTGTCAAAAGTTGTCGTACTCCATGCGGGTTACCCAGCGTCTTACATTTGTCAGCAAAGTCAATTTTAGCTTCCACTTCTTTTGGGTATGAGCAGGACATTAAGTGGGGCAGTGCTGGAGACTGCATATTTCTGGTCTCCATAAATTTGATTCCACTGGAGAGGAGGTGAAACGAAGATTCAGCCGGGCGTTACTTGGGATGGATCAGTTTGGATGAAGAGAGGTTGGATAGTTTAGCTAAATAATTTGGAGCAGTGAAGGTTTATATTGTATCTCACAGATGTGAGCAAGATTCTGATAGACCTGGGTAAGCTGAACAAAAGACTCCTCTTCAGCTTAGTCGCAGTGGGAAAGACAGGGCCATCATATTAAGGTGAAAGTCATTAGAGGTTTCGAGAATATATGAGGATATGTCTTTCAACTGCCCGTGAGAGTAGTTGAGGCTGGGTACCTTATAATGTTTTTTAAGGTGCGTGAAGGAACACTTGAAATGTCATAACATTGGAAGACATGACTCTAGTGAGGCAAAGTGGGACGAGAGTCGATGGACAGTAGCAGTTGCTTTTAGTTGATACAGACTCAGTATGTCAAGGGCCTTTCTTGTGCTGCCTGATTATGGGAATCTAAGAGACTGACGGTAACGGTGGTGGAGGCAGAAACCATCAGGACATTTAGAAATGTTTTAGACAGGTACATGTGATGCCAATTCATGGAAGGGTTATTTTAAATTTGTTCTGCCAAGTGGTGAAGTCTGGGACGCGAACATTTAGATTCTTGTGTTTCCTTACAGCGCAGAAATAACGGGCTGAAGTGTTTTTTTTATTTGCCACAGATCTCTCTGCCGCAGAGGCAGGGGGAAAAATCGATGTTGCAGATGGAGTGAAAAAAGACTGGAGAGACTCCAATAGCCCCAGTCCACAATGTTTCCGGGGGTGATTGTTTTTTTCTCGTCAGGGCTTGCGGTTGTAAAATCTCTCTTCTGCAGGTTTAACACATTTCCTTGTTGAAGGCACAAGGCAACTAGTTTTCAACTTCCAACTTTTCCAAATTGACGTTTAAAAAACACAGTAAAAGCCCCTTGGGGGAAATAAATGAAGGTTTTCTCACGGCCTTTGGAAAATTATTGGAGACAACAAAACACCTGACAGAGGTCCAACGTTAAGTGACAATACGGCCCCCTCTCCCACGATAGCTTTTCAGCCACAAGTCAAATAGT
>NW_025191848.1:0-1409 GCF_004010195.1 Chiloscyllium plagiosum
GACGTCTGCCACATTGGGTGGTTGAGAAGATCCCATGGTATGTGAACTCTCCCCCGCAGTCCAGACCAACGATGCACCGGAGCTGTCCCCCGCATTGCAGATCAATGTTACACAGGAACCGTCCCATGCAATCCAGATCAATATGACACAGGAGCTGCCCCTGCAATGCAGATGAATATTGCACAAGAGTTGTCCCCTGCAGTCCAGATCAATACTACACAGGAGCTGTCCCCTGCTCCCCAGATCAATATTACACAGGAGATGACCCTGTAATCCAGACCAACATTATACAGGATCTGTCCCCTGCAATCCTGATCAATATTACACAGGAGCTGAGCCCTGCCATCCAGATCAATACTACACAGGAGCTGTCCCCTGCAATCCAGATCAATATTACACAGGACCAGGGCTCTGCAATCCTGATCAATATTACATGGGGAACTATCCCCTGCAATCCTGATCAATATCACACAGGAGCTGTCCACTGCTCCCCAGATCAATGTTACACAGGAGCTGAGCCCTGCTCCCCAGGTCAATATTACACTGGAGCTGAACTCTGCAATCCAGAACAATATAACACAGGAGCTGTCCCCTGCAAGCCAGACCAATATTACACAGGAGCTGTCCGCTACAATCCAGATAAATATTACACAGGTGCTGTGCCCTGCAATCAAGATCATAGAGCTGCACTCTATAATCCAGATCAATAGGACACAGGAGCTCTCCCCTGCTCCCCAGATCAGTATGACAAAGTAGCAGTCCCCTGCTCACCAGATCGATATTACACAGGAGCTGGGCACTGAAATCCAAATCAATATTACACTGGAGCAGTCCCCTGATCCCCAGGTCAATATTACACAGGAGCTGTCCCCTGCAATCCAGATAAATATTACACCGGAGCTGTACCATGCAATCCAGACCAATATTACACAGGAGCTATCCTCTGCAATCCAGATCAATACTACACAGGAGCTATCCTCTGCAAGCCAGGTCAATATTACACAGGAGTTGTGCCCAGCAATCCAGATCAATAATACACAGGAGCTGTCCTCTGCAATCCAGACCAATATTACACAGGAGTGGTCCCCTGCAATCGAGATCAATGTTACACAGGAACTGTCTCCTGCTCCCCAGATCAATATTACACAGGAGCTGTCCACTGCTTCCCAGATCAATATTACACAGGAGCTGTCCCCTGCAATCCAGACCAATATTACACAGGAGCTGTCCCCTGCTTCCCAGATCAATATTACACAGAAGCTGTCCCTGCTCCCCAGATCAATAAAAGACAGGAGCTGTCCACTGCTCCTGAGATCAACCTTTCACAGGAGCTGTGCACTGCTGCCCAGATCAATATTACACAGGAGCTGTCCCCTGCAATCCAGACCAATATTACACAGGAGCTGTCC
>NW_025191848.1:1430-3593 GCF_004010195.1 Chiloscyllium plagiosum
ACACAGGAGCTGTCCCCTGCTCCCCAGATCAATAGTGCACAGGCGCTGTCCCCTGCTCCACAGATCAATATTACACAGGAGCTGTCCTCTGCTCCCCAGATCAATATTACACAGGAGCTGTACGCTGCTCCCGAGATCAATATGACACAGGAGCTGAGCCCTGCAATCCAGATCAATATGACACAGGAGCTGTCCCTGCTCCCGAGATCAATATGACACAGGAGCTGATCCCTGCAATCCAGATCAATATTACACAGGAGCTATCCCCTGCAATCCAGATCAAGATTACACAGGAGCTGTCCCCTGCAATCCAGATCAATATTACACAGGAGCAGCGCCCAGCTCCCCAGATCAATATTACACAGGAGCTGTCCCTTGCAATCCAGATCAATTCTTCACAAGAGCTGTCCTCTCCTCCCCAGATCAATATTACACAGGAGCTATCCCCTGCTCCCCAGATCAATATTACACAGGAGCTGATCCCTGCAATCCAGATCAATATGACACAGGAGCTATCCCCTGCAATCCAGATCAAGATTACACTGGAGCTGTCCCCTGCAATCCAGATCAATATTACACAGGAGCAGCGCCCAGCACCCCAGATCAATATTACACAGGAGCTGTCCCTTGCAATCCAGATCAATTCTTCACAGGAGCTGTTCTCTGCAATCCAGATCAATATTACACAGGAGCTGTGCTTTGCAATCCATATCAATATTAAACAGTAGCCATCCACTGCTCCCCAGGTCAATATTACACAGGAGCTGTCCCCTGCAATCCTGATCAATATTACACAGGAGCTGTCCACTGCATCCCAGATAAATATTACACAGGAGCAGCGCCCAGCTCCCCAGATCAATATTTTACAGGAGCTGTCCACTGCAATCCAGATCAATATTACACAGGAGTTGTCCCCTGCTCCCCAGATCATATCACATAGGAGCTGAGCCCAGCAATCCAGATCAATATTACACAGGAGCTGTTGCCTGCTCACCAGATCAATTGTACGTGAAGCAGTCCGCTGTTCCCCAGATCAATAGTACACAGGAGCTGTCCCCGGCTCCCCACATCATTATTACGCAGGAGCTGTCCCATGATCGCCAAATCATAATTATACAGGAGCTGTTCACTGCTCCCCAGATTAATATTACACAGGAGTTGTCTCCGGCTCCCCACATCAATATTACACAGTAGCCATCCACTGCTCCCCAGATCAATATTACACAGGAACTGTTCCCTGCAATGCAGATCAATATTACACCAGAGCTGTCCCCTACAATCCATATTAATATTACACAGGAGCGGTCCCCAGCTCCCTCGATTAATATGACACAGGAGCTGATCCCTGTTGTCCAGATCAATATTAGACAGGAGCTGTCCTTGTTCCCCAGATCAATATTACACAGGAGCTGACGCCTGCTCCCCACATCAATATTACACAGGAGGTGTCCACTGCTCCCCAGATCAATATTACACAGGAGCTGAACCCTGCAATCCAGATTAATATTACACAGGAGCTGTCCACTGCAATCCAGATCAATATTACATGGGAACTGTGCTCTGCAATCCAGATCAAGATTACACTGGAGCTGTCCCCTGCAATCTTGATCAATATTACACAGGAGCAGTGCTCTGCAATCCAGATCAATATTACACAGGACCTGTCCCATGGTCCCAAGACCAATATTACACAGGAGCTGGCCCCAGCTCCCTCGATTAATATGACACAGGAGCTGATCCCTGTTGTCCAGATCAATATTACACAGGAGCTGTCCACTGCAATCCAGATCAATATTACACAGGAGCTGTCCCTTGCAATCCAGATCAATATTACATAGGAGCTGTCCCCTGCAATCCAGACCAATATTACACAGGAGCTGTCCCCTGCAATCCAGACCAATATTACACAGGAGCTGTCCCCTGCAATCCAGATCAATATTACACAGGACCTGTCCCCTGCCATCCTGATCAATATTACACCGGAGCTGTCCCCTGCTCCCCAGATTAATATTACACAGGAGCTTTCCCCTGTAATGCAGATCAATATTACACAGGAGCTGTCCCCTGCAATCCAGACCAATATTACACAGGAGCTGTCCCCTGCAATCCCGACCAATATTACACAGGAGTAGTGCCCTGCAATCCAGATCAATATTACACAGG
>NW_025191849.1:0-3593 GCF_004010195.1 Chiloscyllium plagiosum
GGATGTTGACAAATCCCAATGTGAAAATCACAGCCTGGACCTTGCAAATGCACCTTGCTGCTTGTTCCTCCAGACTTCCAGCATTGCAGGGCACATTCCATGGTTAGTGACTACCTGCATCCTTCACCCACAGAGCTTGGTACTGAACATGCATTCATCTCACCACTTCATCATGGCACATCTCCAACTCATTTCGAATACAGCTCTGTATTTTAATACTGCACTTCAATACTCATCCTTGAATTTCAATGCTACTGCCAGTCCACCAGTGCACAGAGACAGACACACTGCCAATAGATTGAAGCTGGTCCATTTCAGGGCTCTTGGCTTGCTCTCTTAACATTCATTCACTTTGCACCTACTTGGATGCTCACAGCATTACAGCACAGCAGGCCTTGCCTTGCCTCTTTGCACCATATTGCCTTATTCGGAACGAACAGATTCACTGTATGTCTGTCTTGTTTTGTCTTATAGCATAGACAGAAAGCCAGGCAGCTTGTCTGGCTGCTCGAATGATCATTCACGGTATGGACATGTTGCTGTATTGCAATGTGTTACTACTACACCATGTGCCAGCAGCTTATGTGGCAAACACACTGCGTGCATACAGCCAATTAGCCATGTCTGAAAGTCTAAGGGGAGTAGTCCTTCATCAAACCCAAGATAGACTGTCATCTACCAGGCACGACAGTTAAGCAAGGATATCATCTGATTTCAGTCTCGGGGCTCAGTCAGAGGCAATAGGGCATTTGGGGCATTCAGTGTCAAAGGTCCATTATCATTACAGTTTGAGCAGTATGCCATGTTCATTTAAATATGGTATGTGTGTTATAGCAAAGAGTTCTGCTGCTGATGTGCGAGATCATGTGAGAGAGGTAGCATAGTAGAGTGGTTCGTATATAATTAGGTATACTGCAGACACACTGGAACTCAGGGAGAGAAACCTTTTACAAAACTCCCCAAAATTGATACTTAGTGAATTCTGAGGAAAACACATCCCTTAGTGCTTAATAATGAAAGCTATCAGATACCTTGCACGTGCATGGTCAGAATTACTTTGTTTTTATGAATGACAAATTATTTGTTCAATATAATTAAACCAATTAACGTAGAGTCATAGAGATGTACAGCTTTCTGTTAAACTCGCCCATGCCAACCAGACATTCCCAGCTAATCTAGTCCCATTCACCAGCACTTGGCTCATATCCCTTTAAATCTTCCTATTCATGTACCCATCCAAATGCCTTTTAAATGTTGCAAGTGTATTAGCCTCTACCATTTCCTCTTGCAGCTCATTCAATACACACACCACTATCTGTGTGAAAATGTTGCTCCTTAGATCTCTTTTAAATCTTTCCCCTTTCACCCTGAACCTATGCCCTCTAGTTCTGGACTCCTCCATCCCAGGGAAAAGACTTTGTCTATTTATCCTATCCATGCCCCTCATGATTTTATAAACCTCTATGAGGTCACCCCTCAGCCTCCCATGCTCCAGGGAAAACAGCCCGTTTAACCTCTCCCTAAAGCTCAAATCCTCGAACCCTGGCAAAATCCTTGTAAATCTTTCTGAACCCTTTCAAGTTTCACAACATCCTTCTGATAGGAAGGAGACCAGAATTGCATGCAATATTCCAAAAGTGGCCTAACCAACATCCTGTACAGCCGCAACATGACCTCCTAATTGTGACCAATAAACAAAAACATACCTAACACCTTCTTCACTATCCTATCTACCTACAACTCTACTTACAAGGAGCTATGAACCTGCACTCCAAGGTCTCTTTGTTCACCAACACTCTCTAGGACCTTACCATTAAGTGCATAAATCCTGCTAAGATGTGCTTTCCCAAAATGCAGCACCTCGCATTTTTCTAAATTAAACTCCATCTGCTACTCCTCAGCCCACTGGCCCATCTGATCAAGATCCCATTGTAATTTGAGGTAACCTTCTTCGTTGTCCACTACACCTCCAATTTTGGTGTCATTTGCAAACTTATTAACTATACCGCCTATGTTCATATCCAAATAATTTATGTAAGTGATGTAGTAAGTGTAAGTAGTGCACCCACCACCGATCCTTGTGGCACTCTACTGGTCACAGGCCTCCAGTCTGAAAAACAACCCTTCACCACCACCCTCTGTCTTCTACCTTTGAGCCAGTTCTGTATTCAAATGGCTAGTTCTCCCTGTATTCCATGAGATCTAACCTTACTAACCAGTCACCAATGGGGAACCTTGTCGAATGCCTTACTGAAGTCCATATAGGTCATGTCCACCATTCTGCCCCGATCAATCCTCTTTGTTACTTTTTCAAACAACTCAATCAAGTTTGTGAGACACTATTTCCCATGCACAAAGCCATGTTGACTATCCCTAATCAGTCCTTGCCTTTCCAAATACATGTACACCCTATCCCTCAGGATTCCTTCCAACAACTTTTCCACCACCGATGTCAGGTTCAATTGTCTATAGTTCCTAGCTTGTCCTTACCACGTTAGCCAACCTCAAGTCTTCTGGCACCTCACCTGTGACTATCGATGATACAAATTATCTAATTTAGATTTCATGTCTAACTCAGTTAGCACTTGGACGCTGTTTGAACTTGGACGATGTCGAGTCAAATGAAATTGGACTGAAAGTAGGTGGCAAACATAAATAGAATTACTATGCTACCGCTGCCTGCATTTAAAGAGGAAAACAATGGAAGTTGCATTTAAACACTGCCCTTTTGTGACCATTGGTCACCACAAGCTGCTTTACAGCCATTCACAATGTGAGAAACATATCGGCCAATGTGTAGATTACAATCACTTAAACAGCAATGCGATAATAACTCAGTAATCCATTTCATTTACACAGTTAAAAGAATAAGTATTAGCGAGGGCACAATGTACAACTTATATAAATGTAAACGAAACATTGTTCTGTTTTTTCATACAGGTCGTTCTGTTATAATGGCACAGTTGCGTTCCTCTGCAAACCTGTGCTATGGAAAAACGTGCTATGGAAAACCACGATAGAAAACTGTGCTGGAGAAGATCACTACAGAAATCCGTGCTGTCGAAGATCACTATAGAAAACCACGCCGTCGAAGATCACTATAGAAAATCGTGTTGTCGAAGTTCACTACAGAAATCCGTGCTGTCGAAGATCACTACAGAAAACCACGCCGTCGAAGATCACTATAGAAAACCGTGCTGTTGAAGATCACTATAGAAAACTGTGCGGTAGGAGATCACTATAGAAAACCGAGCTGTCGAAGACCACGACAGGGAACCATGCTGTCGAAGAACACTATAGAAAACCGTGCAGTCGAAGATCATTACAGAAAAACATGCTGTAGAAGATCGCTATAGAAAACCACGCCGTCGAAGATCACTATAGAAAACCGTGCTGTCGAAGTTCACTATCGAAAACCGTGCTGTCGAAGTTCACGACAAAAAACCGTGCTGTCGATGATCACTACAGAAAGCAGTGCTGTCGAAAATCACTACAGAAAACCGTGCTGTCGATGATCACTACAGAAAACCGAGCTGTCGAAGATCACTACAGGGAACCAGGCTGTCGAAGAACACTATAGAAAACCGTGCTGT
>NW_025191850.1:0-3593 GCF_004010195.1 Chiloscyllium plagiosum
CACTGAGTCTGATCACTCACCGAGTGTCTGACCCTCCATCGGTCACCCTCCGAGTGTCTGACCCTCCATCGGTCACTCACCGAGTGACTGACCCTTCATCGATCACTCACCGAGTGACTGACCCTCCATCGGTCACTCACCAAGTGTCTGACCCTCCATCGATCACTCACCGAGTATCTGACCCTCCATCGGTTACCCTCCGAGTGTCTGATCCACCATCGGTCACTCACCAAGTGACTGACCCTCCATCGATCACTCACCGAGTGTCTGACCCTCCATCGATCACTCACCGAGTGACTGACCCTCCATCGGTCACCCTCGGAGTATCTGACCCTCCATCGGTCACTCACCGAGTGACTGACCCTCCATCGGTCACTCTCCGAGTGTCTGACCCTCCATCGATCACACCGAGTGACTGACCCTCCATCGATCACTCACCAAGTGACTGACCCTCCATCGATCACTCACCGAGTGTCTGACCCTCCATCGATCACTCACCGAGTGTCTGACCCTCCATCGGTCACTCACCGAGTGTCTGACCCTCCATCGTTCACTCTGAGAGTCTCTGACCCTCCCTCGGTCACTCTCTGAGCCTCCCTCGGTCACTCAGAGTCTATGACCCTCCCTCGGTCACTCTCTGACCCTCCTTGGGTCACTCTCTGACCCTCCCTCGGTCACTCTCTGACCCGCCTTGGGTCACTCTCTGACCCTCCCTCGGTCACTCTCTGACCCTCCCTCGGTGTCTCTCTGACCCTCCTTGGGTCACTCTCTGACCCTCCCTTGGTCACTCTGAGTCTCTGACCCTCCTTGGGTCACTCTCTGACCCTCACTCGGTCACTCTCTGACCCTCCCTCGGTCACTCTGAGTCTCTGACCCTCCTTGGGTCACTCTCTGACCCTCCCTCGGTCACTCTGAGTCTCTGACCCTCCTTGGGTCACACTCTGACCCTCCCTCGGTCACTCTCTGACCCTCCCTCGGTCACTCTGAGTATCTGACCCTCCCTCGGTCACTCTGACCCGCTTGGGTCACTCTCTGACCCTCCCTCGGTCACTCTCTGACCCTCCCTCGGTGACTCTCTGACCCTCCTTGGGTCACTCTCTGACCCTCCCTCGGTCACTCTGAGTCTCTGACCCTCCTTGGGTCACACTCTGACCCTCCCTCGGTCACTCTCTGACCCTCCCTCGGTCACTCTCTGACCCTCCCTCGGTCACTCTGACCCTCCCTCGGTCACTCTCTGACCCTCCCTCGGTCACTCTCTGACCCTCCCTCGGTGACTCTCTGACCCTCCCTCGGTGACTCTCTGACCCTCCCTCGGTCTCTCTCTGACCCTCCTTGGGTCACACTGTGACCCTCCCTCGGGGACTCTCTGACCCTCCCTCGGTCACTCTCTGACCCTCCCTCGGTCACTCTCTGACCCTCCTTGGGTCACTCTCTGACCCTCCCTCGGTCACTCTCTGACCCTCTCTCGGTGACTCTCTGACCCTCCCTCGGTCACTCTCTGACCCTCCCTCGGTCACTCTCTGACCCTCTCTCGGTGACTCTCTGACCCTCCCTCGGTCACTCTCTGACCCTCCTTGGGTCACTCTCTGACTCTCCCTCGGTCACTCTCTGACCCTCCTTGGGTCACTCTCTGACCCTCTCTCGTTGACTCTCTGACCCTCCCTCGGTCACTCTCTATCCCTCCTTGGGTCACTCTCTGACCCTCCCTCGGTGACTCTCTGACCCACCCTCGGTCACTCTCTGACCCTCCCTCGGTCCACCTGCGAGTGCTGGACCCTCTAACTGTGCTCCTTTCTCTCTCTGCAGTACCTCAGGTATTGAAAAGCTGCTCTGAGTTCATCGAGGAATATGGAATCGTCGATGGGATTTACCGGGTATCTGGAATCTCATCCAACATCCAGAAACTACGGTAAACACCCACAGCCATCTCCTCACTCTGCTCTGGCCGTCTTTCACCCTGGGAGGGGCTTTCAGTTAGTCTGGTGTGGCTCCCTAAATGGTACTGGGCCACGCGTGAAGGGTGAGGCTGGTATCAAAGGTCGGGGAACAAGTTAAGTACACCCGGTGGGGAACAAGGGGAGAACTGACAAATTAAACTGCAGTACTTTCAACGCAACAGGTCTGACAGGTAAGGCAAATGGCTCTCAGGGCGTGGATGGGTTAATGGGACTGGGATGTCAGAGCGATTATAGAAACGTGGCTCCGGGATGGACAGGATTAGCAGCTCAATGATCTGGGATACAGATACTGTCCGGAGGATATAAGGGGAGACGAGAGAGGGGAGGGTAATTCAAACTTACAGAATACTGACCGGCCTGGACAGAGCGGACGCCGGGAAGGTGTTTCCATCGGTCGGAGAGACTCAGACCCGAGGCCCCAGCCTTCGAGTAAAGGGAAGACCCTTTAGAACAGAGATAAGGAGTAACCTCTTCAGCCAGAGAGTGGGAAATCCATGGGATTCACTGCCACAGAGGGCTGTGGGGGCCTGGTCACTGAGGATATTTAACACGGAGATAGATCGGTTCCTGAGAAACCACGGGGGTCATGGGGTTACGGGGAGAATGGGGTTGAGAAACTGATCAGCCAGGATTGAACGGTGGAGCAGACTGGATGGGCTGAATGGCCTAACTTCTGCTCCTATGTCTTATGGTCTTAATTCCATTAATTTTAAAATAGTTATGTAGAAGGGTGTGCCTGGTCACAAGCGAAAGTTCTACACTGGGGCAAGGCCAATTTTCATGGTGTAAGGTGGGAACTTGCAAAAGTAGGTTGGGGGAGGCTGTTCGCAGGGGAGGGGAGGGTCTCAGCAGCCTCACGGTAGCGAGGGTTCAGGGCCAGCATGTTCCTGTCAGAGTGAAGGCTAAGGTCGGCAGGGTAGGGAACCCTGGATGGTTCGAGATCTCGATGCTGAGGGAGGTACTGGTGTCGGACTGGGGCGGACCAAGCCAGAGATCACGTGACTCCTGGTTACAGCCCGACCGGTTTAATTGAAATCCCAAGCGTTCAGAGAGCAGGCCCCTCATCAAGTGATGTGAGAGGGAACCACAGAGCTCAAAAACACCATACAAATGGAGTGAGTGGAGAGGACTGGAGGTGATCGAGAGTGTTACACAGTGTGGGTAAAGTAGCATCCAAGGAGCAGGGGAATTGACGTTTCGGGCATGAGCCCTTCTTCAGGAATCATGCCCGATTCTCCTGCCCCTTGGATGCTGCCTGACCTGCTGCGCTTTTCCAGCAACACATTTTCGGCTCTGATCCCCAGCATCTGCAGCCCTCACTTTCTCCTGGTGTGGGGAAAGTGTCAACAGCTGAAGGGGATAACCGATAATCCGATTCAACAAGGCAGAGAGATCATTGCAAAAGGTTAAAAAGGTAGGTGGTGCTGGAGACAAACCAGATGTTTGGAATAACATGGAACACCAATGTGGAAAAGCCCATCAGGTCCAGCAGCAGCTGGTGGGGAATCCCAGAGGAAGGGTCAGTGGGCCCGAAGCATTACCTCTGGTCAAGATGGGAAGGCTCTGGGGAGTGCTGTTGAACAGAGAGAAAGCTAAGGGCTCAGGTACATAGCTCCTTGAGAGTGGAGTCGCAGG
>NW_025191851.1:0-3593 GCF_004010195.1 Chiloscyllium plagiosum
GGGAAGGAAGATGGACAGATAGGACACCTCAATAGTACGGTTCCGAGTTGTAGGATTGGTTCTGGGGTGAGGTTGGGTGGAGAGGAGATGAGGAGACTGGTGAATTCGATGGTGATGCCATGTGGTCGGAGGGTCCTAAGTTGGAAGATGAGGCGTTCTTCTTCCAGACGTTGAGACACTTGGATTTAGTAGTGGAGGAGGCTCAAGACCTGCATGTTCATAGTGGAGTGGGAGCGGGAATTGAAGTGTTCAGTCACAGGGCATTGGGTTTGTTTCGTGCGTGTGTACCAGCGATGTTCCCTGAAATGATCTGCGTGTTAGTGTCCTATCTCCCAATGTCACGGAGACCATATCAGGTGCAACGGACACAGTAGATGAGTTGTTCGGATGTGCAGGAAAATCTCGGATAGATATGGAAGGATCCTTTCGGACCTTGGTCGGAGGTGAGGGGGAGGTGTGGGTGCAGGTTTTACACCTCTTGCGGTCAGAAGGAAAGGAGCCGGGAGTATAGTGTGGATTTGTGGAAAGTGTGGACTTAACCAGGGAGTCACAGAGGGAACAATATCTGCTTCCAAATTCGCTCTGTGACCCCCTGGTGATATCCACTCCACAAGGCCCCAAAGCAACCTACCACATCTGGCAGAGATTTTTCTGCACATCCAACCACCTAATCTACTGTGTCTCTTGCTCTTGATGGTATCCCTTCTTCATTGAGGAAACAGGACACTAACTTGAGGAAGGTTTCAGGGAAAATCTCTGGGACACACGCACCAAACAACCCCACTGCCCTGTGGCCAAGTCCTGGTCCTCCTCCAC
The DNA here is from genome assembly GCF_004010195.1 of Chiloscyllium plagiosum. Taxonomy (NCBI): domain Eukaryota; kingdom Metazoa; phylum Chordata; class Chondrichthyes; order Orectolobiformes; family Hemiscylliidae; genus Chiloscyllium; species Chiloscyllium plagiosum. The sequence continues at coordinate 817 of NW_025191851.1, forward strand.
CGCCAAATCCAAGACCCCGACGTCTGGAAGCAGAACACTTCATCTTCTACCTTGCGACCCTCAAACCACATGGCATCAACATCAACTTCACTAGTTTCCTCATTTGCCCTCCACCCTACCTCATCCATGATCCAACCCTTCAACTCAGCACCACCCTCATGAACTGTGCTACATGTTCATCTTCCTTCCTACCTTTCACTCCACCCTCTGCTTCGACCTATCACCATCATCACCCCGCCATTATCTATCAATCACCTTTCCAGCTACCTTCACACAACACCACTCTCACGCTCCTATTTATCTCTCAGCACCCTTCCCCAGCCCCCTTTTCCTGATGAAGGGCTTATGCCTCAAATATCGACTCTCCTGCTCTTCGGATGCTGCCTGACTTGCTGTGCCCTCCCAGCACCACACTTTAAAAGACAATAAGCACCAGCCTGCAGACCAAACAACAGAGACATTCTGCAGCTTGCGAAATTACACAACCATTCAACTTTTAATCATTTGCTTGAATGCAGAGATACTGAGTATTCCACGCCTTTGTACGACATACAAATCTGTTTGTCTGAAATGGGAAGGCCATCAAACTATCAGCAACATCTTAACATACACACATCTAAGAGAAATAATGGACATTTAAAACTATGGTTCACCCACTGACTTTAATTGGAGGACCATTCACACTCATCGAATACTCAGGAAGCTCAGTCAGCCCCGAGAGGAAGGACAATAGCTGCTCAATGATATCCAGATTTGGCGAGAGATTCTGGAAACCTCCAGCCAGTATAAGTGGGGAACCCTGATCTCTGGGGTTTGTTGAGTAAGTGGTCTGGCTAGCATCAAGGAAATCGGCTACAGCCAGTCACAGACTCAGGAAAAGAAGGAGAGTGAGCAATCTTCACATCCACAACCCTCAATGTACTGGTGAGATGTGACTGGAGAGCCGAGAGACCAACTGGAGGTCGTGCCAGGGACATCCACCACTCTCCAAACCAACAGAAGCCACTCTGGGTATTGGAAGAAGGTTATCGAGACCCTCTGTCCCAGCTCAGTATGAGAGGGGAGGAAGGTTGGGCTTCAGGGCTGACGTTGTAGGGCTGGGCCCAGGGAAGGGAAACCCGAGAGGACCCCGGGATTCGTGTTTATTCTCTCTCTCTCTCTCCTTTCCCCTGTCACCCAGTAATTAACAGCTCTCTGTAAGTCAAAATCCACTGTCCCAAGTTAGAGCCTTAAGGGTGAACTTGGGAGTTAACAGCTGTGAGACAAGTCTCAATTCACTTGATGCCTCGCACTGGTTGTTCTGAATATTTATTTTCTTGTCAATGTTTTAATACAAACGGAGTTTCCTCTGCCTCTGAAGCATCTCCTCCTGTGTTTTTCACCACACCACATCTCACCACATAAGCCCAGTGTCAGAACCAAGGAGCTATTGAATAATAAACTGACCCTCTCTCCCTGCATAGGTGCAGGGAGTGCTGGGGACTGGAGAAGTTCAGGTTTTAGTCATGTTCAAGAAGGCAACATACGTCAGGAATAGACAGCAGGGAGTGAGTGTATGCCTTGAAGATTATAAAGGCAGTACATGTATATTTAAGAGGGAATTCTGGACGGTCAAAAGGGGACATGGGATAACTTTGGCAATAGGGTTTAAGAGAATGCAAAGGAATTTTACAAATACATTGAGAAGATAGAGGTAATGGGAGAGAGAATAGGGCCACTCTAAGATCAGCCTATGTATAGAATTGCAGGAGATGGGGAGATAATAAATGAATATTTTGCCTCAGTGTTCACTTTGGAAAAGGATATGAAAAACTAGAGATTTGGAAAAATAAATGGCGACATCTTGAATAATGTCCACATCACATATGGAGACGGTGCTGGATGTTTTAAATCACGGAAACGATGATGAACACCCGGGACGTGATCAGGTGTACCCTAGAACTCTATGGGAAGCTGTGAAGAAATTTCTGGGCCACTTGCTGAGATGTTTGTATTATCGATAGCCATAGGTGAGGTAGCGGAAAACTGGAGGTTGGCTAACGTGGATGGGAAAGACTGGAAGGAAAACCAAGGGGAACTATAGACCGCTGAGTCTGATATCAGTAGTGTGAAGTTTGTTGGAGTGAATCCTGATGGACAACACTTACATGCATTGGGTAACGCAAGGACTGGTTCTGGATAGGCAATATGGCGTTGTTCATGGGAATTCGTGTCGCACTGACTTGCTCTTTTGGAGAATATTTGAAGAGGATTGATGAAAGCAGAGTGGTGGTCGTGAACTATATGGACTTCAATAAGGCACTTGACAAGGTTCCTCATGGTAGACTGTTTAACAAGGTTGGATAACGTGAAATAATGGGTGAACTAGTCACTTCGATGTAGAATTGGCTGAAAGAGAAAAGACAGAGGGTGTTAGTGGATCGGTCTGGAGGTCTATAAACAGAGGTGTCCCACAAGGATCGGTGCTGGGTCCAATGTGTTTTCTCAGTTATATAAATGACTTGGATGTGAACATAGGAGGCACACTTACTAAGTCGCAGATTTCACCAAAATTGGAGGTGCAGTGGATAGCGAAGAAGCTTATCTCAGATTACAGCAGGAGCTTGATCAGATGGACCAGTAAACTGAGGAGTGGCAGATGGAGTTTAATTTAGGAAAATGTAAGGTGCTGCACTTTGGGAAGGTAAATCAAAGCAGGACTTAGACACTGTAGGGTAAGGTCCTGGGAGGTGTAACTGAGCATGGAGACTTTGGAGTGCAGGTTCATAGTTCCTTGA
>NW_025191852.1:0-3594 GCF_004010195.1 Chiloscyllium plagiosum
TTTCGTCGAGGTACTCCGCTTTCCTCCAACTTTGCAAAGATGTGCAGGATATATGAGTGGTCATGTTAATGTGTGGACATAGAGTCATAGCATGGAAACAGACATACGCTCCAACCCGTCCATGCCGTCCAGATATCCCAACCCAATCTAGTCCCACCTGCCAGCACCTGGCCCGTATCTTTCCAAACCCCTCCTGTTCATATACCCATCTAAATGGCCTTTAAATGATGATAATGTATTTTCGAGAACAGACCAATGACCTAGAAACTGAACAGATATTTTGTATCTGCCTCCATGGAAGAAGATTGGGAAAAATTAACCACAAATACCAAGCGACCATGGCACTTGCATAACTACAGACTAAACCAATCACATCAGAATCAAAATGAGTATAATGAAACATCGTTGAATTTAACATTGGCCTAACGGACCACATGAACTTCGTAGAACATTGAACAAAGAACAAAGAATATTACAGTGCAGTGCATGCCCTCTGGTTCTTAATGCTGCGCCGACCCATGGAACCAACCTGATGCCCATCTAATCTACACTATTCCATTTTCATTCATATGTTTATCCAACGACCACCTAAATGCTCTTAAAGTTGGCGAGTCTACGACTGTTGCAGTAGTTCCACTCCCCTACCATTCTCTGAGTTAAGAAACTATATCTGACTATTGTACTATATCTATCAACCATCAATTTAAAGCTATGTCCCCTCGTCCTTGCCATCAAGATCCAAGGAAAAATACTCTCAAAGTCCACGCTATCTAACGATCTGATTATCACATATGTCTCAATTAAGTCACCTCTCAAACTCTTCTCTCTAACGAAAACAGGCTCAAGTATCTCAACCTTTCCTCCTAAGACATTTCCTTCACAGGAAACATACTATTAAATCTCTTAATAACCCTTTCCAAAGTTTCCATACCCTTCCGATAATGTGGTGACCAGAAGTGTGCGCAATACTCTACGTGCAGCTACACCAGAGTTTTCTGCGGCTGATGCATAACCTTGTGACTCCGAAAATCAATCCCTCTACCAATAAACGCTAACACACGGTATGCCTACTTAACAAACCTATCAACCTGAATGGCAACGTTCAGGCATCTATGTACGTGGACATCGAGATCTCTCTGCTCAACTACACTACCAAGAATCTTACCATTACCCTAGTACACTCCATTCCTGTTGCTCCTTCCAAAATGAATCACCTCACACTTTTCCCTTAAAATCCACTTGCCAAGTCTCAACCCAACTATGTGTCTTATCTATGTGCCTCTGTAACCGCAAACATTCTTCAGCACTGCCCACAACTCCACGGACCTTAGTGTCATCCGCAAGTTTACTGACCCATCCTTTTACACACTCATTCATCTCATTTATAAAAAATGACAAACAGCCGTGGTCCCAAACCAGATCCTTGTGGTACCCCACTAGCAACTGAACTTGACTGATGAACATTTCCCATCAACCACCACCCTCTACCTTCTATCAGCTAGCCAATGTTTGATGCAACAGCTAATTCACTCTCAACACAAGCCTCTGTAAATTGTGCAATAGTCTACTGCGGGGATCTTTATCAAACACCGTACTGAAATCCATTAATCACATCAACAACTTTACTCTCATCCACCTGTTTTGTTACCAACTTAAAGAACTCAATATGTTTGTGAGCAACGAGGCAAAATCATGTTGACTATTCCTCATCAACTTGACGATTATAAACGATTCTCTCAACGATTATACATCCTATTTCTTAAAGCCTTTCACAAACCCTTACCCACAAACGAAGTATCCTCAGTCATCTATAATAACTCGGCCTGGCTCTACTATCCTTCTTGAACACTGGAACAACATTTACTATCCGCCAGTCTACTGACACTATGCCTGTAGACAAAGACGATATATAGATCAAAGCCAAATGCGCGGCAATCTCCTCCCTAGCTTCCCAGAGAATACTAGGATAAATCTCATCCAGCCCAGGGAACTTATCTATTTTTACGCTTTCCAAAATTGCTAACATCTTCTCCTTGCGAACGACAATTTCGTCTCGACTCGTAGCCTGTATCTCAGTACTCTCCTCGACAACATCGTCTTTTTCAAGTGTGAATACGGATGAAAAATATGCATTAGGTGCTTGCCCATGTTCTCAGACTTCATGCACAATTTCCCTCTACCATCCTTTATTAGCCCTAATTTTTCTCTCATCATTCGTTATTCTTGATGTACCGATGGAAAGCTTTCGTATATTCCGTGATCCTACCTGCAAATGACTTCTCATCTCCACTCCTGGTACTTCTTAGCTCTCTCTTTAGGTCTTTCCTGGCTAACTTGTAATTCTCAAACGCACTAAATGTGCCTTCACGTCTCATCCTTACATAAGCCTTCTTCCTCCTCTTGACCAGAGAATCAACTTCTTTAGTAAACCACGAATCCCTCGGTAGTTCACTTCCTCCCTGCCTGACTGATGCATACCTATTATGGGCACGCAGTAGCTGATGCTTGATTAACGCCTACATTTCCATTGTGCCCATCCCGTGCAGTTTTCTTACACAAACTGTGCGTCCTAAATCTTGCCAAAATGACATCATAATTGTCTTTCCCCCAGAAATAACTCTTGTGTGGCGGTATATACCGAACCATTTCCAATGCTAAAGTAAACAAACCGGAGTGTCTTCACTGTCATCAAAGTGATCACCTACCTCCAAATCTAACGCCAGGTGTATTACCGAGTACAAAATCCAATTTGGCCTCGCACCTTGTTGGCTTGTCTACATACTGTGTCAGTAAACCACACTGCACACGTTGAAAGAAAACAACTGACACATCTAAAGTACTCGAACTATCGTAGTTCAAGACAATATTTAGAATGTTAAAGTCCTCCGTAACATCTCCCATCTTAGTCTTTACTAGTCTTTCCTCTCCATATCTGGAAGAATTCGGAGGCGCACAGAGAACGCCCAACAGAGTGACGTATTCAAATCACTGATTTCTAAACTAAACAGAATATATTTGCAAGATTACCAAATGCAACCCGAACAAAGGGAGCAAAATATAAAATAACCACCTATCCGAAAGTGCAGCAGACTATCTCAACTTAAAGATGCTGTTCCCAACACGTGCAACAATCCCAAAAGCACCCCTTTGCACAAAAGCTAAAACGAACACAAGATCTTACAGGAGAGAGAGTGAGAGCTGACAGAGAGATTCAGCAGAGAGCACCTTCCATGTCGCTGCTTATTGGGCAGACAGCCTCACAACCGGCTGCCTGTTTTCAGTAAACAGCCAGGCTGCTAAAACTAGACCAGCCCAGAGGTAGGATGTACTGGGACAACTGCCCAAACCCTTTTCAATGTACCAGCTTTTTCTTAAACTTGAAAGACTATTGCCCAAGGCGGTATCAATTAGCAAACTGGCCTTAAAACCCTTCAAGTTCAGACTTTTCGGAATTGCTGGTTTACGAACCTCTCTGAAAAAGTAAAAAAAAAAGACAACGTAGTCTTGTTCAAGGAGCAGCATCGTTACACCTCTTCCCTGCTTTAAATTTGAAAAGTCAAGATCAAAACATGGTTTCAGTTTGAAACCATTTAA
>NW_025191853.1:0-3594 GCF_004010195.1 Chiloscyllium plagiosum
ACACAGGATTGGTGTGAATATTATTTACACAGACAGAACACAGGATTGGTGTAAATATTATAGACTCAGACTGTACACAGGATTGGTGTAAATATTATTTACACAGACAATACGTAGGATTGGTGTAAATATTATTTACACAGACAGTACACAGGATTGGTGTAAATATTATAGACACAGATAGCACACAGGATTGTTGGAAATGTTATAGACACAGACAGTACACAGGATTGGTGTAAATATTATAGACACAGACTGTACATAGGATTGGTGTAAAAATTATTGTCACAGATAGCACACATAATTAGTGTAAATATTATTTACACAGACAGTACACAGGATTGGTGTAAATATTTTAGACACCGACTGTACACAGGATTGGTGTAAATATTACTGACACAGCACACAGGATTGGTATAAATATTATTTCGGTAAATGTTATGCACACAGAAAGTACACAGGTTTGTTGTACATATTATCGTCACAGACGGTATACAGGATTGGTGTAAATATTATAGACACAGACAGTACTCAGGATTGGTGTAAGTATTATACACACAGACAATACACAGGATTTGTGTAAATATTATACACACAGACAATACACAGGATTTGTGGAAATATTATTTACAGAGACTGGCACAAGATTGGTGTAAATATTACTTACAAAGACAGTACACAGGTTTTGTGTAAGTATTATTTACACAGACAGTACACAGGATTGGTGTAAATATTATAGACACAGACTGTACACAGGATTGGTGTAAATATTATTGACACAGCACACAGGATTGGTATAACTATTATTTACACCAATCCTGTGTTCTGTCTGTGTAAATATTATACACTCAGACTGTACACAGGATTGGTGTGAATATTATAGTCACTGACAGTACACAGGATTGGTGTGACTATTATAGACACAGACAGTACACAGGATTGGTGTAAATATTATAGACACAGATAGCACACAGGGTTGGTGTTAAAATTATATACACAGACCATACACATGATTGGTGTAAATATTATAGTCACAGACAGTACACAGGATTGGTGTAAATATTATACACACAGACAGTACACAGGATTGGTGTAAATGTTATTTACACAGACAGTACACAGGATTGGTGTAAATATTATTTACACAGACAGTACACAGGGTTGGGGTAAATATTATAGACACAGACAGTACACAGGATTGGTGTAAATATTATAGACGTACATATTATGGTCACAGACAGTACACAGGATTGGTGTAAATATTATAGACACAGATAGCACACAGGGTTGGTGTAAAAATTATATACACAGACCATACACATGATTAGTGTAAATATTATAGTCACAGACAGTACACAGGATTGGCGTAAATATTATACACACAGACAGTACACAGGATTGGGGTAAATGTTATTTACAGAGACTGTACACAGGATTGGTGTAAATATTATTTACACAGACTGTACACAGGATTTGGGTAAATATTATAGACACAGACAGTACCAGGATTGTTGTAAATATTATTTACACAGACAGTACACAGGATTGGTGTAAATATTATTTACACAGGCTGTACACAGGATTTGGGTAAATATTATAGACACAGACAGTACACAGGATTGATGTAAATATTATTTACACAGACAGTACACAGGATGGGTGTAAATATTATAGACACAGACTGTACACAGGATTGGTTTAAATATTATAGACACAGATAGCACACAGGATTGGTGTAAATGTTATTTACAGAGACAGTACACAGGATTGGTGTAAATATTATTTACACAGACAGTACACAGGATGGGTGTAAATATTATAGACGCAGACTGTACACAGGATTTGGGTAAATATTATAGACACAGACAGTACCAGGATTGTTGTAAATATTAATTACACAGACAGTACACCAGTTTGGTGTAAATATTATACACACAGACTGTACACAGGATTAGATTACATTACAGTGTGGAAACAGGCCCTTCGGCCCAACAAGTCCACACCAACCCGCCGAAGCGAACCCACCCATACCCCTACATTTACCCCTTACCTAATACTACGGGCAATTTAGTATGGCCAATTCACCTGACCCTGCACATCTTTGGACTGTGGGAGGAAACCGGAGCACCCGGAGGAAACCCACGCAGACACGGGGAGAACGTGCAAACTCCACACAGTCAGTCGCCTGAGGCAGGAATTGAACCCGGGTCTCTGGCACTGTGAGGCAACAGTGCTAACCACTGTGCCACCGTGCCACCCACAGGATTGGTGTGAATATAGACACAGATGGCACACAGGATTGGTGTAAATATTATTTACACAGACAGAACACAGGATTGGTGTAAATATTATAGACTCAGACTGTACACAGGATTGGTAACAGTATTAAAGATACAGATAGCATGCAGGATTGGTGTCAATATTATAGATACAGATAGCACAAAGAATTGGTGTAAATATAATAGACACAGACTATACACAGGATTGGTGTAAATATTATTTACACAGACACTACGCAGGATTGGTGTAAATATTATTTACACAGACAGTACACAGGATTGGTGTAAATATTACAATCACAGACAGTACATAGGATTGGTGTAAATATTATTTACACAGACAGTCCACAGGATTGGTGTAAATGTTATTTACACAGACAGTACACAGGGTTGGTGTAAATATTATTTACACAGACTGTACACAGGGTTGGGGTAAATATTATAGACACAGACAGTACACAGGATTGGTGTAAATATTATTTACACAGACAGTACACAGGATGGGTGAAAATATTATAGACGCAGACAGTACACAGGATTGGTGTAAATATTACAGTCACAGACAGAACACAGGATTTGTGTAAATATTATAGACACAGACAGTACCAGGATTGTTGTAAATATTAATTACACAGACAGTACACAGGATTGGTGTAAATATTATACACACAGACAGTCCACAGGATTGGTGTAAATGTTATTTACACAGACAGTACACAGGATTGGTGTAAATATTATAGACACAGACTGTACACAGGATTGGTGTGAATATTATAGACACAGATGGCACACAGAATTGGTGTAAATATTATTTACACAGACAGAACACAGGATTGGTGTAAATATTATAGACACAGACTGTACACAGGATTGGTGTAAATATTATACACTCAGACTGTACACAGGATTGGTGTGAATATTATAGTCACTGACAGTACACAGGATTGGTGTAAATATTATAGACGCAGGCTGTACACAGGATTGATGTAAATATTTTAGACACAGACTATACACAGGTTTGGTGTGAATATTATAGTCACTGACAGTACACAGGATTTGTGTAAATACCATAGACACAGACAGTACACGATTTCGGTAAATGTTATGCACACAGACAGTACACAGGTTTGTTGTACATATTATGGTCACAGACGGTATACAGGATTGGTGTAAATATTATAGACACAGACAGTACTCAGGATTGGTGTAAGTATTATACACACGGACAATACACAGGATTTGTGTAAATATTATTTACAGAGACTGGCACAGGATTGGTGTCAATATTACTTACAAAGACAGTACACAGGTTTTG
>NW_025191854.1:0-3594 GCF_004010195.1 Chiloscyllium plagiosum
CATGTGTATACCACCCTGTGTGTAAAAGAAATTCTCTTTTGCTCTTTCTCCTTGGATCTTAAATTGATGCCCTCTAGTCCGTGGGTTGCTCAATCTTGTGGAAAAAAAGACTGAGTGCATTCACTCTATCCATGCTTCCCACGATCCTCTACACTTCTATCAGATCCCCCTCAGTATTATACACTCTAAAGTATAAACTCCTAGCTTGCCCAACCTCTCACCATATCTCAGACCATTGAGTCTGGGCATCATCCTTGTAAATTTCAAGTTTAATAACCTTCTTCCTATAGCAAAGTGAACATAACACTACCAGTATTGCCTCACCAGCATCCTGTATAACTGCAACATAACTCCCTAATTTCGATACTCATTACTCTGACTGATGAAGGCCAGTGTGCCAAATGCCTTTTTCACTTCCCTATCTACCTGTGGCTCCACTTTCAGAGAACCTTGAACCTGAATTCCAAGGTCCCTTTGTCTCAATACACTCCCTAAGACCCTGTCATTCACCATGAAACTCCTACCTTGATTTGACTTTCTAAAATGCAAGAACTGACACTTATCTGTAAATATATCTACAATATACATGCATAAAACAAACAGTAATAGTCCCAGAACCGACTCCTGAGGCATTCCACTCATCACAGGCCTTCAGTCCGACAAGCATGCTTCCACTATTACTCTATGTTTCCTACCATCAAGCAAATTTCGGATCTGATTTGCCAGCTCCCCCTCAATTCCATATGATGTAAACTTCCAGAATAGCCTACCCTGTGGAACCTTACTGAAGGCCTTACTGAAATCCATATACACTATGTATACCACCATGCCCTCGTCAAAGTTACTGGTCATTTCACCAAAGCACTCTCACAAATATTTAAGCCATGATCCCCCATGCACAAGGACGTGCTGACTGCCCATAATCACACCTTGCTTTTCTAAATGCATGTATATTGTTTCTCTCAGAATCTTTGCAAGAAACTAGAGATGTCAGGTTTACTGGTCTATAAGTCCCAGGTTTTTCTTTGTAGATCTTCTTGAATAAGGGCACAACATTCGCTCCAGTCCTCCAGGACCTCACCCGTTGGCTACTGATGATACAAAAGTACCAACCGTGGCCCCCGCTATTCCTTCTCTGTCTTCCCGCAGTGTTCCTGAATATATCTGATCAGGACCAGGAGATTTATAGAAATACTGCATAGTCTGAAAGATATGTCTACTTATTTCAGGGGAAAACACCAAAGAGTGAGTAAGTGACTTAATGATGATTAGCATAACAAATTAAAGAATACATTAATCACAGGAAGTGGCTTCAGAAGAATTCCACACATTGTGGAATCCTAAGAATTCTCAGAAAATTGCAATCCAGAAAAAGGAGGGCCATGAAACTGATCAGGAAGTCAAAAAGCAAACATGCATGCAAACAAACGGGAAAACAAAGACTGCAAAAATCTATGGTCGATATTTCAAAAGAAAAAATAATAGTCAAATGTGGAAATTTGCAATCGGGCGAGACGAGTTTATGGTGGATAACAGGGAAATAGCAAAGCAAATGACCAGTTACTTTACATCTGTCTTAATGGAGTAAGATCCAGAAAATCACCCAGAAATATGAAGTGATCGTATAGGACTTGTGGAAGTAAAGACATAAAGTCAATTCATATCAGTAACAAGGCAATATTGAACATGCAGCTAGATTGAGCATTGCTAAGCTTGACAAACCAGATGTACTTCATATCAAAATCTTCAGAAATAAATCACAAATAGAAACATTGATTGCATTGTCGATGACTGTGTTGTATTTTCCTGTACATTCTGCAGAGTCTGGAAGCTGGTGTACATAAATGCACATTAGTAAATATGATCCAAGCACTACAGATGAATGGTAGGGATCCAAGCATCTACAAAGGGAAGAAGAGATAGTGTGGAGAACTGCAGACAAATTAACTTGACATTTGTCGGTAACCTGTTCGAATCTATTATATAGGATGTGATATTGGATATTTAGACATTAACAGCAAACTTTGAGAGACTCAGTATGTATTTCTGAAAGGGAAATCATACTTGACAAACTTTGGAATTGTTTGAAGTTGATTCTTACAGCATAGATAATGGGGTACCAGTAGAATTGGCATAGGTGTTAGCTTATCAGAAGGCTTTCTATAAGAACTCACACAGTGAGTTTGAAAATGCAATGATGTGAAAGGTATTTGGAGGCAAATATGTTAGTGGAAACTTAAAGTTTGGTTTGCCTTCCTTTAAGGGAGTCAGAATATAGATGTAAAGACATGTTGAAGCAATTTCACAGAGTGTTGGTGAGTACTGTACCTGGAGTATTGAGAACAGTTTTGGTGACCAAATCTAAGAAAGAATATACTGACAACAGAGGAAGTGTAATGGATATTATCCAGATAAATTCCTCAGATGGCGAGATTGCGTGATGAGGAAACTTGGCCTATGTTCTCTTGAGTTTCAGTGAATCAGCGGTGGGTCACTGTGAACTTTATAAAACACACAAAACATACGGCAAGTTGGAAATTAACAGAAAATTTATCAGGCTGTCTAATCCACATTCAAGCCATTTAAGACTGCAATAAGGAGGAAATCCTGCGCGTGGAGGGGAATGACGAACACAGGGGCAAGGCAGGACAAGATTACGGAGAATCCACAGATAACCTACAAGTGTGTCAAGCGGAACAGAATAACCAGTGAACACGTAGGACTCATTCGTGACTTGCCAAGTTGCATCTAAATCAACTTTACTAGTAGGAAAAAGAGGGGAGTGGTAGAAGGCTGTTTGTGTGCCTGGAGGCTAATGTCCAATGGTGTACCACGGGCATCAGTGTTGGGTCCCTTATTATTTGTGATTCGGAGGTGCTAGTGTTGGGCTGCGGTAGACAAATCTAAAAATAGCATAACACCAGACCATCGTCTAACAGGTTTATTCGGCAGCACTATCTTTCGAAACGCTGCTTCTTCATCAACGTGCACAACCACGTGATATAACTGATGTTGAGTGATTTTTATCCTTATTATTTGTGGTATTCATAAATGATGCAGCTGTGAATATGAACGAGGGGTGGGTTGTGTAATAAGTAAGTTTGTATTTGATACAAAGATTGGCCGGGTGGTTGGCAGTGAGGAGGAAGGCCTTATGTTACAGTTAGATACTGATGGAATGGTCAAATGGGTGGATCAATGGAATGTAACCATGAGGTGATGCACTTTGGAAGAAGGAACCAGTCAGGGGAGTACTCAAAGAATGGCAGCAACACACTAGAAAGTTCAGAGAGTGCTTCTCCACACATCGCTGAATATGACTGAACAGATTAATACACAATCTGGGAAAGGATAGTGGAATGAAAACATAGCCGTTATTAATCGAGGCATAGATTATAAGAACTATGCGGAACTTTGGGGAGGGCAAGATGGAATACTGTATGTAGGTCTGGGAACAACATTACAGGAATGTTGTGATTGTACTGGAGAGAGTGCAGAGCAGATTCACCAGGATGTTCCCTGGGATGGAGCATATCAGCTATGGAGAGAGGCTGGATAAGGTCAGGTTGTTTAGTTTGGAGGAGAGAAGGCTGA
>NW_025191855.1:0-3594 GCF_004010195.1 Chiloscyllium plagiosum
GAAGCACTATCTGAGGTATTGAGGGAGCACTTTGTGAAGTACTGAGGGAGCACTTTCAGAGGTATTGAGAGAGCAGTATCTGAGGTACTGTGGAAGCACTATCTGAGGCATTGAGGGAGCACTATCTGAGTTATTGAGGGAGCAATATCTGAGGTACCAAGGGAGCACTTTCTGAGGTACTGAGGGTGCACAATCTGAGGTATTGAGGGAGTACTAACTGAGTTATTGAGCGAGCACTCTCTTGGTTTTGAGGAAGCACTATCTGCGGTACTGAGGGGACACTATCTGAGGTATTGAGGGAGAACTAACTGAGGTACCGAGGGAGCACCTTCTGAGGTATTGAGGGAGCACTATCTGAGGTACTGAGAGAGCACTTTTTGAGGTATTGAGGGAGCACTTTCTGAGGTCTTAAGGGAGTACTATCTGAATTATTGAGGGAGCACTATCTGATGTACTGAGGAAGCAGTATCTGAGGCATTGAGGGAGAATTATCTGAGGTACTGAGGAAGCACTATTTGAGTTATTGAGGAAGCACTATCAGATGTACTGTGGAAACGCTATCTGAGGTACTGAGGGAGAACTATCTGAGGTACTGAGGTAGCAGTACCTGAATATTGAGGGAGCAATTTCTGCGGTATTAAGGGAGCACTATCTGAGGAACTCAGGGAGAACTATGTGAAGTACCGAGGAAGCACTATCTGAGGTACTGAGGGAGCACTTTCCGAGATATTTAGGGAGCACTATCTGAGGAACAGAGGGAGAACTATCTGAGGTACTGAGAAAGCACTATCTGTTGTACTGTGGAAGCAATATCTGAGGTATTGAGGGAGCACTTTCTGAAGTACTGAGGGAGCAATTTCTGAGGTACTGAGGGAGCACTTTCTGAGGTATTGAGGGAGCACTATCTGAGGTACTGAGGGAGCACATTTTGAGATATTGAGAGAGCATCTTCTGAGATCATGAGGGAGAACAATCTGAGGTATTGAGGGAGCACTTTCTGAGCTATTGAGGGAACACTTTCTGAGGTACTCAGGGAACACTTTCGATGGTTCTGAGGGAGTACTTTCTGAGGTATTGAGGTAGCAGTCTCTGAGTTATTGAGGGAGCACTATCTGATGTACTGAGGAAGCACTATCTGAGGCATTGAGGGAGAACTATCTGTGGGACTGAGGGAGTACTATCTGAGTTATTGAGGGAGCACTATCAGATGTACTGTGGAAACACTATCTGAGGTACTGAGGGAGCACTTTCTGAGGTATTGAGGGAGAACTATCTGAGGAATTGAGAGCACATTATCTGATGTACTGAGGGAGAAATATCTGATCTATTGAGGGAGCACATTCTAAGGTATTGTGGGAGCACATTCTGAGGTATTGAGGGAGCACTATCTGAGTTATTGAGGGAGCACTATATGAGTTATTGAGGGGGCACTATCTGATGTAATGAGGACGCACTATCTGAGGTATTGAGGGAGCACTTTCTGAGGTATTGTGGGAGTACTAACTGAGGTATTGAGGGAGCAGTATCTGGGTTTTGAGGAAGCACTATCTGGGGTATTGTGGGTGCACTTTCTGAGGTACTGAGGGAGCACTTTCTGAGGTATTGAGGGAGCACTATCTGAGGTCTTAAGGGTGTACTATCTGAGTTATTGAGGGAGCACTATCTGATGTACTGAGGAAGCACTATCTGAGGCATTGAGGGAGAAATATCTGAGGTACTGAAGGAGCACTATCTGAGTTATTGAGGGAGCTCTATCACATGTACTGTGGAAGCACTATCTGAGGTACTGAGGGAGATCTATCTGAGGTAATGAGGGAGCAGGACATGAATATTGAGGGAGCACAATCTAAGGTATTGAGGGAGCACTTTCTGAAGTACTGAGGGAGCAATTTCTGAGGTACTGAGGGAGCACTTTCTGAGGTATTGAGGGAGCACTATCTGAGGTACTGAGGGAGCACATTTTGAGATATTGAGAGAGCATCTTCTGAGATCATGAGGGAGAACAATCTGAGGTATTGAGGGAGCACTTTCTGAGCTATTGAGGGAGCACTTTCTGAGGTACTCAGGGAACACTTTCGATGGTTCTGAGGGAGTACTTTCTGAGGTATTGAGGTTGCAGTCTCTGAGTTATTGAGGGAGCACTATCTGATGTACTAAGGAAGCACTATCTGAGTTATTGAGGGAGCTCTATCACATGTACTGTGGAAGCACTATCTGAGGTACTGAGGGAGAACTATCTGAGGTAATGAGGGAGCAGTACATGAATATTGAGGGAGCACAATCTAAGGTATTGAGGGAGCACTCTCTGAGGTATTAAGGGAGTACTATCTGAGGAACTTCGGGAGAACTATCTGGGGTACTGAGAAAGCACTATCTGTTGTACTGTGGAAGAAATATCTGAGGTATTGAGGGAGCACTTTCTGAAGTATTGAGGGAGCAATTTCTGAGGTATTGAGGGAGCACTATCTGAGATACTGAGGGAGCACATTTTGAGAAATTGAGGGAGCATCTTCTGAGGTACTGTGGGAGTACTTTCTGAGGTACATGAGAGCGCACTTTCTGAGCTATTGAGGGAGCACTGTCTGAGGTACTGAGGGAGCACTTTCTTAGGTACTGAGGGAGCACTATCTGAGGTAATGAGGGAGCAATTTCTGAGGTACTGAGTGAGTACTATCTGAGGTATTGAGGGAGTACTAACTGATGTATTGAGGGAACACTTTCTGGGTTTTGAGGAAGCACTATCTGAGGTACTGAGGGAGCACTATCTGAGGTATTGAGGGAGTACTAACTGAGGTACTGAGGGAGCACTTTCTAGGTATTGAGGGAGCACTATCTGAGGTACTGAGAGAGCACTTTTTGAGATATTGAGGGAGCACTTTCTGAGGTATTGAGGGAGCACTTTCTGAGTTATTGAGGGAGCACTATCTGATGTACTGAGGAAGCACTATCTGAGGCATTGAGGGAGAACAATCTCGAGTACTGAGGGAGCATTATCTGAGTTATTGAGGGAGCACTATCAGATGTACTGTGGAAACACTATCTGAGATACTGAGAGAGCACTTTCTGAGGTATTGAGGGAGAACTATCTGAGGAATTGAGAGCACATTATCTGATGTACTGAGGGAGAAATATCTGATCTGTTGAGGGAGCACATTCTATGGTATTGTGGGTGCACATTCTGAGGTATTGAGGGAGCACTTTCTGAGGTATTGAGGGAGAACTATCTGAGATATTGAGGGAGAAATATCTGAGGTACTGAAGGAGCACTATCTGAGATTTTGAGGGAGCTCTATCACATGTACTGTGGAAGCACTATCTGAGGTACTGAGGGAGAACTATCTGAGGTAATGAGGGAGCAGTACATGAATATTGAGGGAGCACAATCTAATGTATTGAGGGAGCACTCTCTGAGGTATTAAGGGAGTACTATCTGAGGAACTTAGGGAGAACTATCTGGGGTACTGAGAAAGCACTATCTGTTGTACTGTGGAAGCAATATCTGAGGTATTGAGGGAGCACTTTCTGAAGTATTGAGGGAGCAATTTCTGAGGTATTGAGGTCGCACTATCTGAGATACTGAGGGAGCACATTTTG
>NW_025191856.1:0-3594 GCF_004010195.1 Chiloscyllium plagiosum
AAATCACTAACCCATTCTTCTACGCCCTCATTCAAATCATTTGTAAAAATAACAAACAGCATTGGAGTGGCCCCAAAACAGATCCTTGTTGTATGCCACTTGCAACTGAACTTCAGGATGGACATTTCCCTTCAACAACCACCTTCCGTCCTCTTTCAAATAGCCAATTTCTGACCCAACCGGACAAATCACCCTTAATCCCATGCCTCCGTATTTTCAGAAATAGCCTACCGTGGGGAACCTTATCAAACAACTTACTGAAATTCATATACACTTCGTCAACAGGTAAACCCTCGTTCACCTGCTTAGTCACCTTCTCAAAGAACTAATTAAGTTTTGTGAAGCCTGATCTACCCTTTTAGAAACTAATCAACTTATTGCAAGATGATTATAAATTCAATCTCTTACAACCTCGCCAATAGTTTACCCAGAACCGAAGTAAGGCTCACAGGTTAATACTCACTAGGGTATTCTCTGCTCCCCTTCTTGAGCAAAGGGACAATATTTGCTAACCTTCAGTCTTACACACAATTCCTGTAGAAAATGAGGTCATAAATATTAAATCAAAAGGCTGTCCAATGTCCTCCCCGACTTCGCAGAAAATGCTAAGATAAATTCCATCCAGCCCTGGGAACTTCTCTATTTTCACACTTTCCAGAATTACTAAAACGTCCTCCTTGTGAACCTCAGTCCATCCAGAAAAGGAGCCTATGTCTCAGTATTCTCATCACGATTGTCTTTTTTCCAGTGTGAATACTGATGAAAAGTATTCATTTGGCGTTTCTCCTATCACCTCAGACTCCATGCAAAACTTCCCACTATTGTCCTTGATTGATTCTACTCTAACCGGAGTCATTCTTTTAATCTTGGCATACTTACAGAAATCTTTAGTATTTCCTTGATTAGATCTGTGAACGACTTCACATCTCCCCTTCTGGCTCTTCTTAGCTCTCTCTTTGAGTCTTCCCTGCTAACTTGTAACATCCAAGCACCCTAACTGAGCCGTCACGTTTCATCCTCACATAAACCTTCTTCTTCCTCCTGACAAGAGATTCAGCTTCCTTAGTAAACACCGCTCCCTCGCTCGAACATCTTTTACCTGACTTACAGGTACATACTTATCAAGAAACCCCTGTAGCTGTTCCTTGAATATGCTCCAAATTTCAATTGTGCCCACCCCTGTTGTTTCCTTCCCCAACCTCTGTAACCAAAATCTTGCCTAATTGCATCATAATTGCTTTTTCCCCAGCTATTATTGTTGCCTTGCGATATATACCTATCCCTTTCCTTGACTGAAGTAAACATAACAGAAGTGTGATGTCACTATCACCAAAGTGTTCACCTATCTCCAAAACTAAGACATGGCCGAGTTCATTACCCCGTACCAAAGTTAATGTGGCCTTACCCCTTGTTGGCCTGTCTACATACCGTGTCAGGAATCACTCCTGCACACATTGGACAAAAACTGACCAATCTAAAGCACTCAAACCATAATGCTTCCAGTCAATATTTGGAAAGTTAAATCCCACATAACACTCACCCTATCCAGAATTACCTTTGCTGTCGTTCGTCTACATTTCTGGGACTATTCAATGGCCTATGAAAAACTCCCAACAGAGTGGCCTCTCCTTTCCTGTTTCTAACCTCAGCCCATACTAACTCAGTAGGAGAGTACTCCATTGTCCTTTGTACCAAGGTAGTACTGACCTTGACTAAAAATGCCACACACACACCCAACCCTTTAACCACCTTCCCTGCTCTTACTGACACACCTAAATCCTGGAACCTGCCAGAACTATTCCTGCCCCTGCTCTATCCATGTCTCCGAAATCGTCACAACGTCGAAGTCGCAGGTACGAACCCATGCTGCAAGTTCACCCACCGTATTCCAGATGCTCCTGGCATTGAAGAAGGCACCACCTTCCTGACTGCCAGTGCGCTTTTGCGACCTTGAAACCTTATTTCAGACCTCATTCCTTTCAACCGAATAAATAGATTACCTCACTTACTCAGCAGTGCCTCACCTGCTCCTGCTCATTGTGCGCTCCGCCAATTCAAGAGGCAAATTTGTATAATTTTGAATTTGCCCTCCCGACATGCCCTGGTCCTCACTGTGCAGAGCGCTGAATTAGAGCCAGTCTCGGTACCAGAAACTTGGCTATTCGTTCTGCATTCGCCTTTGAGTCCATCACCGCACATTTTCCAAAACAGCATACATGTACGAGATGGGGATAGCCACAGAAGACTCCTGCACGACCTGCATCTCTCTCACACCTTTCCTGGTTGTAACCCATCCACCTAACTGTATCTGCAGTTGTTCGCCCTTCCTATAACTGCCATCCATCACAACCGCCAGCTCCTGCAAATTCTTCATTGCCTCCAACCGTCTCTCAATCTGATCGATGCAATGTCATACGATTCACAACCAAACACCCTTACAGTAGATGCAATTATCAATAACATGGAATGTCTCCCTAATCCACCACATCCAACCGGAATAGTACATCACTATACTAAAAACCAACTTTGCACCTAAACAATCTGTAGACCCAGAAAATGCCACAGTTTATCTGCTCGAAAAGACACTGCTCCAGGCTAACCTAGTGCCTTTGTCTCTTACTTTTAAATTTTAATCAAGAGAAAGATCTCAATAAAACATAAAAACAAAAAGAACCCAGTCGCTTCACTATTGTAGATTCAGACAAAAAAGTCAACAACGTTGCACTTAAAAATCATGCACGTATCTGCTCCTGTGCTGTGAACCTTCCCAACATATTCAGCTGTAATTTTTGCTGTTTTTTTTATAGATGCACTTCAATGGCCAGAAGTCTATGACTCAAACAGGAAAGGCAGTAGCTGTGCTGATTCGCTGCTATGTCATGCAGCAGTGCAGGATCGGTCGCCCTCTCTTCCTCACTGACCATGCTGTCTCTACCTTTGTCTGGCTTCCTCCTTCTTTACAGTGCTGCTGTTTTGAACTTTCTTTTCTCCAAAGTTCCAACACAATGCAATAGCATATAAATCAATCATTCCTGTTCCAGCTCCAAGTCAGCTCCAACACCGAAAAAACCACAAACAGGGAGGAAGCCTTGCACTCCGTTCTCCATCTCAAATACCCAGACTCGTTAGGTCACTATCTTACCAAACCACGAGTTGTTGCATTTGAGAAGATGTAATTATTTGATGGAGATTCCTAATAGAGCTGAAAAAGTTTTGTTTCATCATCAAAGGGACAAACCACTATCTAAGTCCTCTCTGCGACGATGAGCTGAGCATCTGTTAACTCACTGAGCCCTCATAGCTTGGTTTGGAAATTCATTGTCATGTTGATCAAATGTTCCAATTTTACGTGTATGTTCAGTCAGCACACAATGCAAAATTCAAATAGGGAGATTTGTTCTTTTTTAAATTCCATTCTCTGCATTGTCCGATCAAATAGAATGCGCTTACTGTTATTTTATGAATGAATTACGCAAAGCTAAACAAAGCAGATGGTACAATACTGCAACTATTGAATGTGGCTGCTCCAATCCGTGTATAATAAAATATAACATAATTAATATCGAGTCTCTCTGACTCTTAATTGCATTCTTA
>NW_025191857.1:0-3594 GCF_004010195.1 Chiloscyllium plagiosum
TCCAGCATCTGCAGACCTCACTTTCTCCTGTTTATTCATATCTACCCTATCCAAGGCCCTCATAATTTTATATATCTCAATTATGTTCCCTCTCAATCGCCTCTGCTCTAAGGAAAATAACACCAGTCTATATGATCTCTCTTCATAACTGAATCTCTCCTGCCCTTGGTGAATCTCCTCTGCACCCTTTGCAGTGCAATCATATTCCTCTTATAATGCAGAAGACAGAGCTGCACACAATACTCGAGTTAGTACATAATGAATATCTTATATAGTTCTAGTTTAATCTCCCTGCTCTTAAACTCTATGCTAAACTAGTGAAAGCAACAGTTCCATATACCTTCTTAATCACTTTATCCATCTGAATTGCTACCTTAAGGGAAAGGTAGACACACAAAGGTCCTTCTGATCATTAGTGCTCCCCTTTATTCCTTACTTATCCTGCCCAAATAAATAACCTCACGCTTATTCAAATTTAATTCTATTTGCCACTGACTAGCCCATCTGACCAGCTTGCTTATATCCTTTTATATTCTAAGGTTATCCTCCTTAGTATTTACCAATCCATCAAAATCCATTTGTATCATTTGTGAACGTACTGATCAATCCTCATACGTTCAGATGGAAATCATTTATATAAACCACAAACAGCAATGACCCTAACACTGACCCTGCGGGACACCACTGCTCACCAACTTCTGGTCAGAAGAACTCTCCTCAACTATCACCCTCTGCTTTCCTGGCACTCAGCCAACTGTGGTTTCAATTTGCCAAATTTCCTTGGATCCCATGGCCTCTTACTTTCACTACCAGTCTCCCATATGGGACCTCATCAAAAGTCTTGCTGAAGTTCAAAGGCATTGCCCTCATTTACAAACTGGTCACCTCTTTGAAAAAATCAATTTAAATTGGTTAGACATGACTTTTGTTTGACACAACCATGCTGAGTGTTATTCATTAATCCCTACCTGGAGTATGAACAGCTAGGAGGTAAATTAAAAATCACTAAATTTTTAAAAGTTAATAATCTCTGGATTACTACCTGAGCCACCAGCTAATTGGCACAAGGTCAATAAGATTAAGCAGGTAAATGAGTGGCTCAGAGATTGGTGTGGGAGAAATAGGTTCGAATTCATGGGACATTGGCACCAGTACTGGGGAAGAAGGAACCGGTTCCGATGGGATGGTCATCACCTGAACCATGCTGGGACCCGAGTCATAGAACATTACAGCGCAGTACAGGCCCTTCGGCCCTCGATGTTGCGCCCCCTGTCATACTAATCTGAAGCCCATCCCACCTACACTATACCATGTATGTCCATTTGCCTGTCCAATGCCAACTTAAATCCACTTAAACATGACGAATCTACTACCGATGCAGGCAATGCATTCCATACCCTTACTACTCTCTGAGTAA
Organism: Chiloscyllium plagiosum; assembly: GCF_004010195.1. Lineage (NCBI taxonomy): Eukaryota > Metazoa > Chordata > Chondrichthyes > Orectolobiformes > Hemiscylliidae > Chiloscyllium > Chiloscyllium plagiosum. The sequence goes on from NW_025191857.1 coordinate 1,418, forward strand.
AGAAACTACCTCTGACATCTGTCTTATACCTATCCCCCCTCACAAAGTTGTGTCCCCTCGTGTTTGCTGTCCCCATACTTGGAAAAAGGCTCTCCCTGTCCACCCTATCTAACCCTGTGATTATCGTATAAGTCTCTATTAAGTCACCTCTCAAGCTTCTTCTCTCTAACGAGAACAGCCTCAAGGCCCTCAGCTTTTCCTCATAAGACACTCCTTCCACACCAGGCAACTTCCTAGTAAAACTCCTCTGCACCCTTTCCAAAGCTTCCACATCCTTCTTATAATGCGGTGACCAGAACTGTACACAATACTCCAAGTGTGGCCGTACCAGAGCTTTGTACAGCTGCAGCATAACCTCCTGGTTCCGGAACTCAGTCCCTCTATTAATAAAGGCCAAAACACTGAATGCCTTCTTAACAACCCTGTCAATCTGGGTGGCATCTTTCAGGGATCTGTGTAGATGGACACCGAGATCTCTCTGTTCAGCTGCACTCCCAAGAATCTTACCATTAGCCAAGTACTTTGCATTCTGGGTACTCCAACCAAAGTGTATCACCTCACACTTGTCTGCATTAAACTCCATTTGCCACTCTCAGCCCAGCTCTGCATCCTACTACATCCTTTGTCACTATCCACAACTCCACCGACCTTAGTGTCGTCCGCAAATTTACTAACCCATCCTTCTAAGCCCTCATCCAGGTCATTTATAAAAATGACGAACAGCAGTGGACCCAACACCGACCCTTGCGGTACGCCGCTAGTAACTGGCCACCAAGATGAACATGTTCCATCAACTACAAGCCTCTGTTTTCTTTCAGCAAGCCAATTACTGATCCAAACTGCCAAATCTCCCACAATCCCATTCCTCCGCATTTTGTACAATAGCCTACTGTGGGGAACCTTATCGAATGCCTTGCTGAAATCCATATACACCACATCAATTGGTTTACTCTCATCTACCTGTTTGGTCACTTTGTCAAAAAAGTCAATAAGATTCGTTAGACACGACCTACCCCTCACAAAACCATGCTGACTGTCCCTGATCAGATTATTCTTTTCTAAATGGTTATAAATCCTATCTCTTATAACCTTTTCCAACACTTTACCAACAACTGAAGTGAGACTCACTGGTCTGTAATTACCAGGGTTGTCTCTACTACCCTTTTTGAACAAGGGAACCACACTTTCTATCCTCCAGTCCTCAGGCACTATTCCTGTAGACAATGATGATTTGAAGATCAATGCCAAAGGCTCAGCAATCTCTTCACTTGCTTCCCAGAGGATCCTAGGATAGATCCCATCCGGCCCAGGGGACTTGCCTATTTCTAATACGTCTTCCTTGTGAACCTCAATCGCTTCTAGTCTAGATGCAAGTATAGAGTCCTAGCAAATTGCATAACTAGGGTTGTAGACAGGGCTTTAAACTGAATGGGGGATGGCGGGGGGGAAGGGAGGTTGGTTTCAGTTAGAGTGCAAGTTAGAAAACCAGATTTAAAGCAGGAGGTAAGAGCGCAGAATACAGAAGAGGTTATTAAAATCTCCAGCACAGAAAAAAAACAGGACAGAGTATCTGGAAGGGTTGGCAATCGAACTTGACGCACACTAGATAAATGAATCACAATAAGAAGAGGGACGGTTACTACAGGACTGAAAGTGTTATACCTGAATGCACACAGTATAAGGAATAAGGCAAATGAGCTTGTGGTGCACATCAAATTTGGCAGGTATGATGTGGTGAGCATCATATAGATGTGGCTGCAAGGGAATCAGCATTGGGAGCTGAATATTCAAGAATATACATCCTGTCGAAAAGACAGGCAGTGGGCAGCGGTAATGGGGTTTTCCTATTAGTAAGAAGTGAAATTAAATCAAAGAAACAAAGTAGGGTCAGATGGTGTAGGATCTTTCTGGGTAGAATTGAGGAACCGCAAAGGTAAAGAAACCCTGGTTGGAGTCATGTACAGACCTCCAAGCAATAGTCAGGAGCTGGGGTACAGCTTGACAAGATGTGTAGGAAAGGCAAAGTTACAGCGATCATGGGGGTATTTCATGCAGATGGACTAGGAAAATCAGGATGATAGTGGTTTGCAAGAATAGGAATTTGTGGAATGGTTTACAAGATGGCTTGTAAACCTTGTCGAACGCCTTACTAAAGTCCACATAGATCACATCTACTG
>NW_025191858.1:0-1815 GCF_004010195.1 Chiloscyllium plagiosum
CTATCATACACTCTCAGACACTGTGTTCCAAACGCTAACACCCGGATTAATCCAGCCTATCCCGCACGCTCAGGCACTCTGTTCCAGACCCTAACACATGGATTAATCCAGCCTACTCCACACTCTCAGGCACTCTGTTCCAGAATCTTTCCTTGGATTGACCCGGCCTCCCCGACACTCTCAGGCACTTTGTTCCAGACTCTAACCCCTGGATTGACCCAGCCTCCCCACACTCTCTAGCACTGTGTTCCAGACCATAACCCCTGGATTAATCCAGCCTATCCCACTCTCTCAAACACTGTGTTCCTGTGCTAACCCTGGATTGACTCGGCCTAACCCACACTCTCAGGCACTGTGTTCCAGACCCTAACTCCTGGATTAATCCGGCCTATTCCATGCTCTCAGGCACTTTGTTCCAGACCATAATCCATGGATTAATCCAGGCTATCCCACAACCTCAGGCACTCTGTTCCAGACCCGAACACCGGATTAAACCAGCCTATCCCACTCTCTCAAGCACTGTGTTCCTGACCCTAACACCTGGATTGACCCGACCTATCTCACACTTTCAGGCACTTTGTTCCACTCCTTAACCCCTGGATTTACCCGGCCTATCCCACACTCTCAGACACTGTGTTCCAGATCCTAACCCCTGGATTATTCCGGCCTACCCCACAATCTGAGACACTGTATTCCAGACCCTAACTCTTGATTGACCCGGCCTACACCACACGCTTGGGCACTGTGTTGCAGACCCTAACTGTAGCATTAAACCAGCCTCCCTCCCCACTCTCAGGCACTGTGTTCCAGACCCTAACCCCAGCATTAAACCAGCCTCCCCCACGCTCTCAGGCACTGTGTTCCAGACCCTTACCACTGCATTAAACCAGCCTCCCCCAAACTCTCAGACACTGTGTTCCAGACCCTAACCCCTGGATTATTCTGGCCAACCCCACATTCTGAGACACTGTATTCCAGACCCTAACTCTTGATTGACCCGGCCTACCCCACACGCTCGGGCACTGTGTTCCAGACCCTAACCTCTGGATTAACCTGGCCTCCTCCTCACCCTCTGACACTGTCTTCCAGACCATAAACCCTGCGTTAAATCGGCCTCCGCCACACTCTCAGACACGGTGTTCCAGAACCTAACCCCTGGATTGACCCGGCCTACCCCACACTTTCAGGCACTTTGTTCCAGACCCTAACCCCTGGATTAATCCTGCGTAACCCACTCTCTCAGGCACTGCGTTCCAGAACCTAACCCCTGGATTGATCCATCCTACACCACACTCTCTGGCATTATGTTCCAGACCCTAACCCCTGGAATAATCCGGCCTACCGCACACTCTCAGGCACTCTGTTCCAGAACCTAATCCCTGTATTGACACGGCATATCCCACACTCTCAGGCACTCTGTTCCAGAACCTAATCCCTGTATTGACACGGCATATCCCACACTCTCAGGCACTCTGTTCCAGAACCTAATCCCTGTATTGACACGGCATATCCCACACTCTCAGGCACTCTGTTCCAGAACCTAATCCCTGTATTGACACGGCATATCCCACACTCTCAGGCACTCTGTTCCAGAACCTAATCCCTGTATTGACACGGCATATCCCACACTCTCAGGCACTCTGTTCCAGAACCTAATCCCTGTATTGACACGGCATATCCCACACTCTCAGGCACTCTGTTCCAGAACCTAATCCCTGTATTGACACGGCATATCCCACACTCTCAGGCACTCTGTTCCAGAACCTAATCCCTGTATTGACACGGCATATCCCACACTCTCAGGCACTCTGTTCC
>NW_025191858.1:2047-3595 GCF_004010195.1 Chiloscyllium plagiosum
AACCCACACTCTCAGGCACTGTGTTCCAGACCCTAACTCCTGGATTAATCCGGCCTATTCCATGCTCTCAGGCACTTTGTTCCAGACTATAACCCCTGGATTAATCCAGGCTATCCCATAATCTCAGGCACTCTGTTCCAGACCCGAACACCGGATTAAACCAGCCTATCCCACTCTCTCAAGCACTGTGTTCCTGACCCTAACTCCTGGATTGACCCGACCTATCCCACACTTTCAGGCACTTGGTTCCACTCCTTAACCCCTGGATTAACCCGGCCTATTCCCACACTCCAGACACTGTGTTCCAGATCCTAACCCCTGGATTATTCCGGCCTACCCCACACTCTGAGACACTGTATTCCAGACCCTACCTCTTGATTGACCCGGCCTACACCACACGCTCGGGCACTGTGTTGCAGACTCTAACCCTAGCATTAAACCAGCCACCCCCACACCCTCAAGCACTGTGTTCCAGACCCTAACCCCTGGATTAACCTGGCCTCCTCCTCACCCTCTGACACTGTCTTCCAGACCATAAACCCTGCATTAAATCGGCCTCCGCCACACTCTCAGACACGGTGTTCCAGAACCTAACCCCTGGATTGACCCAGCCTACCCCACACTTTCAGGCACTTTGTTCCAGACACTAACCCCTGGATTAGTCCTGCGTAACCCACTCTCTCAGGCACTGTGTTCCAAAACCTGACCCCTGGATTGATCTGGCCTACCCCACACTCTCTGGCATTATGTTCCAGACCCTAACCCCTGGAATAATCCGGCCTACCCCACACTCTCAGGCACTCTGTTCCAGAACCTAATCCCTGTATTGACACGGCATATCCCACACTCTCAGGCACTCTGTTCCTGAATCTAATCCTTGGATTGACCCGGCCTCCAAGACACACTCAGGCACGTTGTTCCAGAGCTAACCCTGGATTGACCCAGCCTAACCCACATTCTCAGGCACTGTGTTCCAGACCCTAACCCCTGGATTGACCCGGCCTACCCCACACTCTCAGGCACTGTCTTCCATACCCTAACGCCAGGAGTAATCCGGCCTGTCCCACTCTCTCAGGCACTGTGTTCCAGACCCTAGCACCTGGATTAATCCGGCCTACTTCACACTCTCAGGCACTCTGTTCCAGACCCTAAACTCTGCATTAAACCGGCCTCCCCCACACAATCAGGCACTTTGTTCCAGACCCTAACCCCTGGTTGGACCCGGCCTCCTCCACACTCTCAGGCACTTTGTTCCAGGCCCTAGCACTTGCATTAAACCGGCCTCCCCCACACAATCAGTCACTTTGTTCCAGATTCTAACACCAGCATTAAACCGGCCTATCCCACACGCTCAGGCACTCTGTTCCAGACCCGAACACATGGATTAATCCAGCCTACTCCACACTCTCAGGCACTCTGTTCCAGAATCTAATCCTTGGATTGACCCGGCCTCCCCGACACTCTCAGGCACTTTGTTCCAGACTCTAACCCCTGGATTGACCCAGCCTCCCCACTCTCTCTAGCACTGTGTTCCAGACCATAACCCCT
>NW_025191859.1:0-3595 GCF_004010195.1 Chiloscyllium plagiosum
ATTTGAAGAGAGCGACAATACCTAAGCAAAAACATTCAGGATACTGAAGGGAAGCATGAAGTGGAATTTAGTGGTGTGTAATTATATGATAATAAGATTGAAAGAGCAGGAGGTTGGTATCATGGACAAAAAGAGAGTGGAGAGAGAGTGAGGGGAAATCGGACAGAAACTCGAGCAAAACATATATTTGGTGCTAATGAAAATGAGATTTGGCAAGTTTGACCAAGTGGATTAGTCAAAAGGAAGATCATGGACAAGGAAGCTGACTGGATGGGCTGAATCTTCATGACAAGGACTCCATGTACTCCTTGCACATCTGGTTGGATGGAATTGTGAAGGTAAGTTGGGTAGCTATTCCCAAAGGAAAGAAGAAGCTGGCCATTATCTTGACATTCCATGATGATCCTGAAATCATCAGCAGTTTTAGCAGCTGAGAGCAGACCCAATAGTGTTTTACAGTGGTCCAGCCAGATCCAGAGATTGATGGCTAATGATGGATGCTCCAGGGCAAAGCACCACACCCGATTGGCACCCTGTCCATTTCAGCCAAATGTATCATTTAAAAGATCCACTGCAGAAACTTACCTAAGTTACTCTAATTTATGTTCCAAACCTGTGACTTACCTCCTAAAAAGGGCAGAAAGTACACGAAAATACTACCACCTGCAAGTTCATCTTCAACTCACATCCTTTGGGGCAGTATCACCATTCCTTCATGGTCACTGGGGTCAAAATCTGAGACCTCATCTGAAAGGAAAAGGGTGTCTGCCTACATGGAGAAACAGGGGAATGGTTCCATGTGACACGCTCCTAATGAAAGCTAGCACAGACACAGCATACCAAATTGCCACATTGTACGCATCTATGGATTTGCTGTGTAAGAACTCTGTAGATGTACCTGTAGGCATCACATGAACTGCAGCAGTTCAAGAAGGGCTACGAGCAAAACCTTGCCTTGTCAATGATACATTCCATAAGCAAACTAAGAAAAGAAATCTCTCAAAATGCTCACATTCAGGTTAAAACAGCAAAGTATGTTTGTTGGATTTGAAAACAAAAATTTAATAATTAGGCATCCCACGAGACATTCAAACTGAAGGACATCTAACATTCATTATAAAGATTCACTCTTATAAAATTAACTGGGCCATTAATTGTGATAAAGATAACAACTGTTGACAATAAATCAGAAAGACATAAACATCGTGCTAGTTTGTTGTTGCTTTATTGAGTGATCTGACAGTAGTTGGTGAGAGATGGTGAAATGGTGTCTGAATGTTGGTTTCCTTGTTAATTCATCATTGAATCTCATTGAGAAACGAATACCTGTCTTGAGCAACACAGATGACAGATTTACTTGGGCAGGTTGGAGCTGCTAACACTTTTTCCACGACCACTCAATTGTTCCTGTAAAAATGCCGATTGGATGGATGGATGAGTTGGCTGGTTGTGATGCTGATGCCATTCTTTCTACCCAGCTGGAAGAATAAGGGAAATGCTTCCATGAGACAAAACAACATCCAGATTCTGAACTACCTGAGAACTGTACTAGACTTGGAATACCAGCATGAAACAGCCTTAAACCATTAAGAGTAATGCAGTAGACTGCTGGATGAGGTATCATAGGTACACATGTTATAAACCCAAAAAGACTGTAGGTAATTCATAGTGTTGGGGCAATGTCACTTGACCTGCGAACCGGAGGTCAGGCTAATGCTGTGGGGGAATGAGTTCAAATCAAGCAGCTTGGGAAGTTTAAAGCCAATTATTAAAACTTGGAATTATAAGTTACTCTGAGTAATGATAACCATGAACATATCGATTGCTGGGGAAAAAAAAACTTATCTAGTGCCCTTAAGGAAGGAAAATCTGTTGTCCTTACCTGGATTGACCTACATCCAGATACAGTGAGTTCTACTATAACATGTGATTCTTCAATGTGAATTGGCTTTAACGCAATTGAAGAATTTAGACCATTGTTTATAGAACACGAACTTTCCTTACCTGTAATGGTTATAGTACAATTCCAGCCCCGTTAGGTTAAATGAAACAGCTATTGCCCAATTTTCTTATAATGCGAGATCACACAAGAACAGAACTATTGCCTTACATTAGAACCGACTGTACGCAGCAATGTGTGGACTTCCAATTACCTTCTGAAATGGCTTAACAAGTTTAAGGCAAGTTAGGGATGGGTGAAAAAAAACCTTGTTGGAAAACCAAAATCTCTTGAAAGAATAAGTTTAAAAATATTACCTGTGTTATTTGCTAGTATGAACCAATATCTTGTCAGTTATCAATGGCATTTTTACAACAAAACCTAAATATTTTGAAATCCAAGCCTTCTCTGTTTCAGAAACATATTATTGGAGCTTCTTTCTTTAAAGTTTATGCATCAATGACACTGCACTGCACTGCCTTGTAAAATAAGAACAAATAAATCCAAAAGCAAAAAGCACAGAACGATTGTGAACAGTTATTACTCAGTGACAAGAATTGCTGTCGAAGAGTGGGATGCTGTAAAATCATAGCCGGTCAGAACCAGCAGACATGACATATTAGAACTTCAGAAAGGCATTCCATAGTACTGCCTATAAGGCTACCTAATATGGCTAAGAGCCCACGGTTTTGGAGGTAGTATATTAGCATGGATAGAGAATTAGCAGACTAATAGACAGAGAGTTGGGATAAGGGGGGCATTTTCAGAATGACAACTTGTACCTAGTGCCACAGAGATCAATGCAGAGGTTGCAATCACTTACAATAAAGATGTTAATTCCTTTGATGAGGGAAATTAATGTACTTTAGCCAAATTTGCAAATGACACAAGGAAAGATGGAAATGTGAGTAGTGAGGGTGGCACAAAGAGTCTGCAGGGAGATATAGATCGGCATGTTCAGTGGGTGGGCAAAAATCTGGCAAATGGAATATAATGTGGGAAAATGTTGAGTTACACATTGTCACAAAGCTAGCCGAGCTCCGACCAGTTTGGTTTGATACAGAGATGAAAAGGATTTTGAGAGGCCTTTTATTTATATGTAAACAGATGAGACTTCAGGCCAAAGTGGTCATGTTTTAGAAGTGACCTGTGGAATGAAAGGAGAGTGGTCAGCTCTCTAGCTGAGCAGAGTCTAGATCAGAGTGGTGCTGGAAAAGCACAGCAGGTCAGACAACATCCGAGGAGCAGGAAAATTGACATTTCAGGCAAAAGTCCTTCATCAGGAAAGTTCAGAACTGGTTGGGAGTTCAACAGTGAGCTGTGTGAAAACTCTGTCTTCTGCCCTTCTAACTTCAAACTATAAGCATCTGACCCTTTTTTGCACTTTGTTTTAAAGGGGGTTTGTTTATTGGGACTGCTGTGTATATTCAGAACAGCATACTTAAGTCTAGTTTGGTTAGACTGAGTTCTGTGGGGGTTCTTTATTCTGTTCTTCGTATTTCATTGTGTAATTTTGTCTGTTTTAAACCTGGTAGTCAACCTCACTAACTTAATCTGGGTAATTTTCACTGTATACTTACCAAAACAAATTGCAAAGTTATGGTCTGGGACTGCCTGCTTAAAAATGTTTTGAGTGGTCTGGCCTAGTCCATAACA
>NW_025191860.1:0-3595 GCF_004010195.1 Chiloscyllium plagiosum
GGATGCTAAAAGCATAGTTACAGAGATAGTGGGAACATTGGATGTAATTGTCCAAATATTGTTGGACTCTGAAGTTCCAGACGATTGGAAAACTGCCAAAGTGACAGAAAAAGAGAGAGTAACTTTTGGTTGATGAACTTTATATCTGTTGTTGGAAATGAATTGGAATCAATTATTAAGGAAGTAATTGCAGAACATTTGGAAAATCATAACTGAACCAAGTAGAGTCAGTCCCCAGCTTCATGAAAGGGAAATTGTGACGCCAAGGCATGCAAGACCATGGCCAAGTGCTGGAAAAGGGGATTAGAATTGTGATGTGACATGGATAGAGTTTTATTTGATTTAGATCCCTATGACTGTGTGACTGATTCCTCTGAATACTTCCCACCCCACAGTATTGACTCAGTATGCACAATGGATAATCCATCATGAAGGTGATTAAAGATTAACACTGTGTGATGTTATAATCTTCAGAACTTTACTAACTGTTCATGGATTGAAAGAATCAATCGAAGATAAACTATCAGACATGGAATAAAGCAGCACTAACTCTACCTAGAATAAATAAATGCAAGGTTATCCACTTTGGTGGCAAAAAACAGGATGGCCGATTATTACCTGAATGGTAAGAGTTTAGGAAAGGGTGTCATAATGGAACAGTCATTGAGGATCAGCATGCAGATGGTGAGAAACTCTAACGTCATGCTGGCCTTGCCATGAATGTCGGAATAAGGATGTCTTGCTGCAGCGCCTTGGTGAGGCCACACCTTGTGAATTGTGTGCAGTTTTGGTCTCCTAGTCTGAGGAAAGACATTCTTGCTATTGAGGGAGTTCAGCGAACCTTCTCCGGACTGATTCCTGGGATGGTAAGACTGACATTTGAGAATAGATGGGATTGACTGGGCTTGTACTTGGTGGAATTCAGAAGAATGAGGGGGGGATCTGATTGAAACGCATAAAATCCTGATGGGACTGGAGAGGCTAGATATAGGAAAATGTTCCCGATATTGGGGAAGTCCAGAACTGGGGGTCGCAGTTTAAGAATAAGGGGTAAGCTCTTCGGGGCTGAGATGAAGAAGAGTTTCTTCGCTCAGAGAGTGTGGACCTGGGGGATTCTTGCCCACAGGAAGCTGTTGGGACCAGTTCATTAGATACATTCAAGAGAGGGTTGGTCATGCCCTGTGCAGCAATAGGAATCAAAGGATAGAGAGAAAGCTGGTATGGGATACTGAGATGGCATGATCAGCCATGATCACATTGAATGGTAGTGCAGGCTCAAAGGGCCGAATGGCATACTCGTGCACATATTTTGTATGTTTTTTTGCAAACTATGTAAGGATATGGACAACCTTATCCTGGAAACAAAAGCAATCATTAATTTATCACCTCATAGAGCTGAAAGATCAAAATTTGTCGAAGAATTGAACACCAAAATGCCCCTGTAGCTCCAGAGAAGACAGTTGCATGAAGATGGAACCCTGGACACTTCCAGAGACAAACTGCTGTTGGTGGGATCATGGCCAAGTTCCACCATTAATTGGGTAAGACCCAAATTGGGTTGAAAGACTCGCTTGTTGAATATATTTAACGTAGTTTAAGCTGATCGATTCACTCATTAATTTGCATAGAGCTAAAGAAGATTATGCTCATAATGCTGTTTTCTATTAAAGTGCACATGCCTTCGTATATTCAGTTTGATGAGATCTTAAAGAACGCATTAGGGACATTAAGCCTAACAGGACAGCCCCATAACTACAGTCCTTTTTTACATTCATTATCTAGTCAGGATGGCAAGTAGGAGGACCAACAGAAGGGTTCACAGTGGTGCCCAGTTCCATGTTAGCCACTCCTGGAGAGGTGAGTGCTGCTGGCATAGACGGGTATGAATAGGGCACCTCAAATTGCAAGACCTCACGAAGGCTTCTCTTGTCAATATTGAAAACTGTAACAGACTACAGTGAGGAGCTAGCCCTCCTGAAGAGTGTGTCTGCTCCTTCTCCTGTAGCCCCGTGCCCCCATGAACATTGTGGCACTTCAGATACTGCCAATCAACTTAGACACTGAAGCCCACTGACCTCTCACCTCCCAATGAGAGAGGATTACGACAGTGTTGCTAGGCTTCTGATAAAGAGGAGGCCATGTGACACCAGCAGAGATGCAGTGCCAAGTGAAAATGACCCGTGATTGGAGTATTCATTGTCTTCATCATCTATGTCTCCATGGATCGGGGGCTGATTCCAATGATCATACGCCCCAGGAAAGTCACCACATGCAGGGAAGTGTCAGAGAGTCATCCTGGAAGCATTTTCCACTGGTTTCCCAGCCCACTGCCTCCAAAATTACCTGTGTAGAGCTGGGAAAACTCAATCCATTGCATCATCTGGGATGAGACTGGAACAACTTAACAAAGCAAGAGAAAGAAAGAAAGTGCTTTCCTTTCCAACTGGCACTTTTCCAGATCTGATAATCCACAATCGAATGAAGATCATAGATTATGAAACATGAGAGAAGGGGATTCCCCTGAGCAAATATGGCTTCAGATATGAGCTGGATTTAGATGGAATGAAATGGGGCTAACCTTTTCCATTGGACAGAAGGCACAAGATAAGCAGGGAATTGACATTTCTAGTTAAAGCTCTTCATCTTGATGAAGGGCTTTTGCTTGAAACATTGATTCTCCTGCTCCTCAGGTGCTGCCTGACTTGCTGTGCTTCTCCCGGACTCTAATCTCCAGCATCTGCAGTCTTCACTTTCGCCTGGAAGGTGCAAGGTTGGCAACTCCAAATTAGCAGGAGCCACTTCATTGGATATGATTTGACAATTACCATGGCAGATGGTAGACTATTAATTCAATCAAGAATGTGGAATTAATAGTTTTTAATTGACTACAAAACCATTGTCGATTGTTGAAAAATCCCATCTGCTTCACTCATGTCCTTTAGGGAAGCAAATCTGTCATCCTTACCTAGTATGTCCGACATATGACGTAGATGTGACCTCTGGACAATTAGGGATGGGCGATAAATGCTGGCCTAGTGAGTCAAGCCCTCATCCCATGAATGGGTAAATAAAAAGTTCACATCAAAGATGCACAGTGAATGTGTGACATTTCAGTACCGACTTTGCAAAGAAGCTTCCAGAATTGTTCAAAGAAAGTGCACTAATCTTCAAGCACAGAACAGAGAAATTATCATGAGTTGTCACAATTTGAAAAAAAACAATACTCTTTGTGCAGCACTTCACAGAACTGTGAGACTAAGACTTTCTGCATTCCGTTCTCCACAAGATCTGGTTCTATTGAACTGACCACCACCAACAAAACAAGGTCAGTACAGCACAACAGAAACTGAGGAATGCACCGTGATTGAGTGTTGGTTTCTAACAGAAGTATCAAATTCCAGTTGGATGTGAGATTTAAACAGAATCAAACAAAACTACAGCATAAACAAAAACATGGTCTTTCACCAGGAGTCAGCTGGTAACACATGGGACATTTTTACATGATCCACACTTTAAGCATAACCATCTCCATAACTTCACTGCAAAATCCTTCAATGGGATGTCCCGCAGCACTATGTCAGCTCCAGGGTCATTC
>NW_025191861.1:0-3595 GCF_004010195.1 Chiloscyllium plagiosum
TCTCTTTCTCTTACACAGGCACACTCCCTGTTTCTTTCACACAGTATCCCTCTCATACAAACATGAGTTGACTGATCAATTATGCACACTCCATGGTAATTTGGCACAGCATTGAAACTAGCCATGTGTCTTGGAGTTTGGTTGAAAATGTTTAGAAAGCCGTTCTATATATGCATACTTCACACAGGCCTGGGCACAAGTTAAAAGACTTCAATTTCTCTCTGGTACAGTTAATTTGAAGGCTGTTCTTATCCATAGTGAAACGACTTGTGTGAAAATCAACATGCAAAAAAATACCTCGTTATATGATCTGTGATTGCAGATGGTTTTGTTAGGGATGAGGTTGAACTTTGTTTAACCTGAATCAAATGTAATAGTAAAGTACTCTTTTTGCTGGAAATCTGAACTTGAAACAGAAAATGCTCAAAATATTCAGATCCAGCAGGATCTATGCAGAGAGAAACTGTGTTAACATTTAAGTCCAGTATGGCTCATTTATTGGTGAGCAAAACCTACTTGTCTTTCTAGGTTTAGGTCATCTATATAGGCATTATGAGCCTTAATGCCAATTCACTCTTTGGCTGGAGCCTCTGATCAGAGACATGGGAGAATAGAATTAAAGCAATGCAGCTGACTGACGCCTGTAAAACTAAGTTTGAACTAGTACCTGCAAGAGTTGGGCCTGCAATCTTACTCCATTCCCATGGCTGATCATATTCCTTTGCAGGTCTTGTGTCATCTTGTGGTAACTTGCTTTCTTTTAGGTAAGTAGCGTCACCCTCTGTATCTGAGATTGTATTGTTCTGTTCAAGTTCATAAGGTGTGTCATAAAGCTGAAATTCTTTCTTCTGGTTTTCTTGTCTGTCAATCTCTGGGCAGTAGAAATAAATTTCATGAGTACAGAGTAAAAGAAAGAACCAAAACAGAAAAGAACATTCTAACCAAGATCAAAAGATCATGTAAAGATCAAATTAGTTTAGCAAGTTGCTTCAAACCTGAACAAAAACCACAACCATGAAGGAAATTGCTGTTTCATTTTCCAGAGGCAGAGAGGAGCAGATTGGGAGGCAGATTTTCAAAAAGGTGAAGAAGTAGTAGGGTTGTTGCAATGGGTGACTTCAACTTCCCTAATATTGATTGCAAATTCCTGAGTGCAAATAGTTTAGATGAAGCAGATTTTGTCATGTGTGCAGGAGGCCATGTTGGATTTGGTGCTTGGTAACGAACCAGGTCAGGTGTCAGATCACTTGGTGGGAGAGCATTTCAGCGATAGTGATCACAACTCCCTGACCTTTACAGTAGTCATGGAGAGGGATATGAACAGACGATATGGGGAAATATTTAACTGGGGGAGGGGGAAATTACAATGCTAATAGGCAGGAACTGTGGAGCATAAATTGGGAACAGATATTCTCAGGGAAATGCACAACAGAAATTTTGAGGTTGTTTAGGGGCCACTTGCTGCAAGTGCTGGATAGGTTTGTCCCACTGAGGTAAGGAAGGGATGGTAGGGTGAAGGAATCTTGGGTCACAAGGGATGTGGAACATCTAGTCAAGAGGAAGAAGGAAGCTTACTTAAGGTTGAGGAGGCAAGGATCAGACAAGGCTAGGAAGTGAAGAATGGATTTAGTACAGCTGGAAAGGGGCATGAAAAAGCCTTGGCAGGTAGGATTAACAAAAGCCCTAAGGCTTTATACTTATGTGAGGACAAGAAAATGGTCAAAGTGAGGGTACTTTGTTTCAGTGTTCACTAGTGAGAAGGAACTTGTTATTTGTGAGGACAGGGTGAAATATACTGGTCTGCTCAAACACGTTGATGTTAAGGAGGAGGAGGATGGGCTGGAAATTTTGAAAAATGCAAGGACAGATATAGCCAAGATGGGATATAGCCAAGGTTGCTACAGGAAGCGAGGAAAGAGATTGCTGCGCCTTTGTTGATGATCTTTGCGTCCTCACTGTCCACTGGAGTATTGCTAGATGATTGACTTGGACCCTAATTACCACACTCTGAGAAAAAGAACTGGAAATGGCATCTTCACAAAAAAGGACATCACCAATCCAAGGAAACCTAAACACATAAATAGAAACGGGCAATAACACCAGTGCTTCACCAGAATCTCACTGATGATGTTATCTAGTATAATGACAAAACATCTGAAAATGAACCTTCCAGCTCAGTGAGCAAATTTACATCCAGAACCTCTGTAAGGTCCATCAGTGACTCTCAAGAACAGCACAAACCACAGCCCTCAAGAGATTGAAGCCTCTGAGGAAGGTTTTATTACTTCTCCCATACAATGAAGGCACCAGGGGACTGAACTGTGTTCCAAATCAGCACATCAAGGGCATCTCACCACAAAATGAGCAGCAGTGTTGTTATATTATTCACAGGTGGGAACCATAGGCTAACCAAAAGGTTAATTTGCTTTCTGAGGCATGTTCTTTTTGTTCACTATTTTCAAAATAGAAGGCAAGCAAAAACAATGTGTGAAAGTCGATGCAGTCATTCAATACATTAAATTATTCGAAAGAAGGAAACGAAGGCGGCACAGTGGCTAGCACTGCTCTCTCACAGCACCTGGGCCCTGGGTTCAATTCCAGCCTCGGGCGACTGTGTAGAGTTTGCACATTCTCCCCGTTGTCTCCTCTGGGTGTTCTGGTTCCCTCCCACAGTCTAAAGATGTGCACGTTATGCAGATTAGGTAAATTGGCCATGCTAAATTGCCCATAGTATTCAGGGGTATGTAGGTTGGGTGCATTAGTCAGGGGTAAATGTAGAGTAATAGGGTAGGGGAATGGATCTGGCTGGGTTACTCTTTAGAGGGTCAGTGTGGACTTGTTGGGCCAAAATGGCCTGTTTCCACACTGTAGGGGTTCTGTAATTGTTGCTGTAAGTAGCTCTGAGTGGTAGAACTAACAGATTTCTTTGTTATTTCAGCCATCATCAAATTAGCATAGAGTAAATTACATTAGCAACTTGAATACATGGCTCAAAGATTTTGATTCATGGACAACTGCCACCAGTACTGGGGAAAGTGAAAGCGAAAGCTGTACATTCGGACTGTTCCTTGCTGGGATCAATATTCTAGCAAGTCATACAACTGAAATGATAGAGAGGAAGGCATTCTAAACAGAGTGTCTCGATGAATCACGAGAGGGGAGAATTACTAGGTTTAAATGAAAGGACAAAGCAGAGTAAGGTAGCAACAAATGTAATAATAATCAGACTGTCAGGACAGAAAAATTTGAGAGTGTGTCAACAGAAGCACAAAAATAGTAAAAGGTATAACTAAAGATATTTCACCTGAATGAGCACAGAAATTGTAACAATTTAATGTTAATTAAATGTGCATTTTACAAAGTTTGTGACTGCAAGGTGACAAAGACTGGGACCTGAATATCTACGAGTATTTGACATTTTGGAACGATGAGAGGAAAAGATGGTGGCGTAGCTTGGTTAATTGAGGATCACATTAGTTGTTTTGTAGGAGATGACCTCAGTTCTAAAGATGTAGAATCAACAAACAGTAAAGGTAAAAAGTCACTTGTGGGAACAGTTCATAAATCCCCTGGCTGTAACTGCTCTATAGGATCA
>NW_025191862.1:0-3595 GCF_004010195.1 Chiloscyllium plagiosum
CGGAACACGCCCCCAAATATTTTAGAAACAAGTTTAATAAAATTTAGACGAGACCACCAAAACTGGAAACAAGACAATTTGTTCTACGATCTTGCAAGAAAGGGCATCAAATGCAGAAGCAAATGAGCAAATTAGAACTCAGGTTAATGTACAGTTATACCCTTTGAGCTGAGTGAGGGCATCTCTCCAGATTCCTAATTACCCAATCTCTCTTACTGTACCAGACCACTGCCCAGCTGCGCTCCACCCTTATTACTTCCCCCTTCCCCAGGTTGGCAACCTTCCTTTCTGTAAATGCTGACACATACATTTATTTTGTCAAGATCTGGTTTCATATTTTGTATCAATTCTGCTGGTACATTCCATCCTCGGACATTTCATTAACGTGTATCGTTTTGTGTAGCTCAAGCATTTCGGTTATCTCAGCTTTTTGCTGAAAGCATAATTTTACAAAAAGAATTTTTTGTTATAGTAATTACACACCAATGTTAGCATTTAATTAACCACAATAATACACTGAAAAGTCCCTAAATACCTGCAGGGTTAATAGTTCTCTTGCTGTACCCCTTTTCTGTATGCTTTTTCTACATCTGCAAAAACTACACTTTACCCCATTTCTAACAGTATTGAGCAAAAAGGCTCGGGGAATGGTTGAGGGTGAGTTACCCTTTGGAGGGTCGGTGTGGACTCGTTGGGCCGAGTGGCCTGCTTCTACACTGGGGATTCTCTGAAGGGAAGGAATTTCTGCAAACTGTGCAAGCCAGCGCAGGCGGAGTGCGGGGTCCCGCTTCCGGCCGAGCCCCGCATCTCGTCCTGCCCCTTTCTCTTGCCCCGTCTCCCATACCATCCCCCACCCCCGGCCCATTGATGGCGTCACAATGCGCGGAAGTGGCCCTGTCAGTTTCAGGCTGAAACTCCCTCCCTCTGGAGGAACTGTTCATCCTGGGAAGGCGAGAGAAGGGAGGGGTGGAAATCTGTTCACTTGTAGCAGCTGGAGTGAATCCAGGGAGGGAGCAGATTCTGCAAACTCAGGTATGTGTCTTAATTACCTGGGCGAGGAGAGATGGAAGGATGGGATGGGGCTGTTTTCCCCAGAGTCTGAAGGGTGACATTACAGACGTTTTATAGAATGCTGAGGGGCATGGATAGGGTCAATACTCAAGGTCTTTTCCTTCGGATGGGGGAGTCCAGAACGAGAGGGTAATAGGTTTCCGGTAAGGCCGGGGTGGGGAGATGTAAAAGAGATCTTAGGGGAAACGTTTTTGATGGAGAGGGTGGTGCAGTTATGGAATGAGCTGCCAGACGAGGTGGTGGGGTCTGGTACAATTCCAGCAGTTAAAAGGCACGTGGATGGGTGTATGAATACGAAGGGTTCAGTGTATCGGGGCCAAGTGATGGCAAATGCGACTGGAGTCAGAGAGATGTACAGCACGGAAACAGATCCTTTGGTCCAACTCATTCTTGCCGAACAGATAGCCAACCCAATTTAGTCCCAGCTGCCAGCACCCGGCCCATATAGGGGCCAAGTGATGGCAAATGTGACTAGATTAATTTAGGATATCTGGTCAGCTCGGACAAGTTGGGCCAAAGGGTCTGTTTCCGTGCTGTATGACTCTAATTGTCTTTGGTGAAAGCAGAAGTGTGGTTGTGAAGACTGGACTTTCAGAGCAGCTTTCAAAGATGTTTTGCCCTGACTGGGAGCAGAAGAGTTTCACTGAAGTGTGTCGGTGTTAATGCCTTGATGTCTCAATTTGCTCCCACCTTCCTGGGGATGTTAACCATTTTGTTCCACAAATAGCTGCGTTGCAGGTTACCCCATGAATTGACACACTTATGTTTGCTTCCCAGAATCAGACCTGCTCACTGTCAACTGTATCCCAGTGTTGTGGAGTTATCCAAAATGCAGAGAGATGGCAGTCTTGACGTTTTTGCCTTTCTGCCCCTTTAAGATTCTGAATCAGCACCTTCAGGGAATTAGTTAGAGTGGAGTGAGAACAGAGGGGGAGAGAGAGTGGGATGGCTTTCAATTTTGTGGAATAACAAAAGAAAAGAATATTCCACAGAAAGTAGAATTCCTTGTTCAGAATTTCTACCCTGCACTGACAGTGATAGCTTTTGTAATCTCTTTTTACAGAGTATTTGAAGATCTGAAGATGGAAGTTTCAAAATCAACAGATTAAGGCCCTATGCGCAAAACGTTGACTCTCCTGCTCCTCAGATGCTGCCTGACCTGCTGTGCTTTTCCAGCACCACACTTTCTGACTCTCCAGCGTCTGCAGTCCTCACTTTGACAGTCACTCAATCCATCGGGACCGCAACCGTTTTCAAGTATGATTCTGTGAGAAGGAGCAAAGCGTATTGGTTCCTGTTTGAGTACGTTTTCAGCATCAATGGGACTGGATGAGAGACCCTACCATTGCAGTGCACTGAGTGTGGAGCCTGAAGCAGTTATATGGCCTGGAAAGAGGAATTCACAGTGGGAAATAGGCTCTGCACACATTTGTGTGTGGCTGAAGCTCCGGCCATGGAGAAACCAGAAGAATCCCGCCCCGTGGAAGTGTGGCGACTGCAAAATAGGCTTCCGTTTCCCGTCTGCCCTGGAGACTCATCGGCGCAGCCACACTGGGGAGAGGCGATTCCCCTGCCCTGTCTGTTGGAAGGGCTTCAGCGATTCCACCAACCTCCACACCCACCAGTGGGTCCACATGGGGGAGAGGCCCCTCAGCTGCCACAAGTGTGGGAAGGCCTTTTCCCAGGCCTCCAACCTCCAGACCCAACAGCGAGTCCACACAGGGGAGAGGCCCTTCAGCTGCCCTGAATGTGGGAAGGCCTTCAGCAATTCCTCCCACCTGCGGAGCCACCAGTGGGTCCACACAGGGGAGAGGCCTTTCAGCTGCCCCGAGTGTGGGAAGACCTTCAGTAATTCCTCCCACTGCTGAGGCACCAGCGGGTCCACACTGGGGAGAGGCCCTTCAGCTGCCCTGAGTGCAGGAGGGCCTTCAGTAATTCCTCCACCCTGCTGAGGCACCAGCAGGTCCACACGGGAGGAAGGCCCTTCAGCTGCCCTGAGTGCGGGAAGGCCTTCACCAATTCTTCTAACCTGCTAAGCCACCAGCAGGTCCACACTGGGAAGAGGCTGTTCCCTTGCACAGAGTGTGGGAAGGCCTTCAGGTATTCTTCTCACTTGCTGACCCACTGGCGGGTCCACACCGGGGAGAGGCCCTTCAGCTGCCCCGAGTGTGGGAAGGCCTTCAGGCATTCCACTAACCTGCTGACCCACCGGCGGGTCCACACAGGGGAGAGGCCGTTTCCATGCCATGAGTGCGGGAAGGCCTTCAGCAATTCCTCTAACCTGCTGAGGCACCAGCGGGTCCACACGGGGGAGAGGCCCTTCAGCTGCCCCGAGTGCGGGAAGGCCTTCACCCGCTCCTCCTACCTGCGGAGCCACCAGCGAGTTCATGTGCCATCGCAGGGGGATTGAAGGAATGACAGCCAAGTGCCATTATCGACTGGACTATCAACCTGTTTCCGGGGACTCCCGGGTTCGATTTCCACTGCAGCAAATGGTGGAATTGGAATTTAGTCAGAAATCTGG
>NW_025191863.1:0-3595 GCF_004010195.1 Chiloscyllium plagiosum
TGAGGGGGAAGTGAGTCCGGGAGCAGTGTGAGGAGGAAGTGAGTCCCGGAGCAGTGTGAGGGGAAGTGAGACCCGGAACAGTGTGAGAGGGAAGTGAGTCCCGGAGCCGTGTGAGGGGGAAGTGAATCCCGGAGCAGTGTGAGATGAAACCAGTCCCTGAGCAATATGAGGGGATGCCAGGCCCAGAGCAGTATGTGGGGAGTGAGTCCCAGAGCAGTGTGAGGGGTAAGTGAGTCCCGGAGCAGTGTGAGGGGGAAGTGAGACCCGGAGCAGTGTGAGGAGGAATTGAGTCCTGGAGCAGTGTGAGGGGGAAGTGAGTCCCGGAGCAGTGTGAGGGGAAGTGAGTCCTTGGAGCAGTGTGAGGGGGAAGTGAGTCCCGGAGCAGTGTGAGGGGGAAGTGAGTCCCGGAGCAGTGTGAGGGGGAAGTGGTTCCAGGAGCAGTGTGAGGGGGAAAATGAGTCACGGAGCAGCGTGAGGGGGAAATGAGTCACGGAGCAGTATGAGGGGGAAGTGAGTCCCGGAGCAGTGTGAGGAAGAAGTGAGTCCCGGAGCAGTGTGAGTGGGAAATGAGTCACGGAGCAGTGTGAGGGGGAAGTGAGTCACGGAGCAGTGTGAGGGGGAAGTGAGACCCGGAGCAGTGTGAGGGGGAAGTGAGTCACGGAGCAGTGTGAGGGGGAAGTGAGTCCCGGAGCAGTGTGAGGGGGAGGTGAGTCCTGGAGCAGTGTGAGGGGGAAGTGAGTCCCGGAGCAGTGTGAGGGGGAAGTGAGTCCTGGAGTAGTGTGAGGGGGAAACCAGTCCCGGAGCAGCGCGGGGGGGAAGTGAATCCCAGAGCAGTGTGAGGGGGAAGTGCGTCCTGGAGCAGTGTGAGGGGAAAGTGAGTCCGGGAGCAGTGTGCGGGGGAAGTGAGTCCGGGAGCAGTGTGAGGGGAAGTGAATCCCGGAGCAGTGTGAGAGGGAAGTGAGTCCGGGAGCAGTGTGAGGGGAAGTGAGTCCAGGAACAGAGTGAGGGGAAGTGAATCCCGGAGCAGTCTGAGAGGGAAGTGAGTCCCGGAGCAGTGTGAGGGGGAAGTGAAACCCGGCGCATTGTGAGAGGGAAGTGAGTCCCGGAGCAGTGTGAGGGGGAATTGAGTCCCGGAGCAGTGTGAGGGGGAATTGAGTCCCGGATCTGTGTGAGGGGAAGTGAGACCCGGAGCAGTGTGAGGGGGAAGTGAGTCCCGGAGCAGTGTGAGGGGGAAGTGAGTCCCGAAGCAGTGTGAGGGGGAAGTGAATCCCGGAGCAGTGTGAGAGGGAAGTGAGAGCCGGATCATTGTGAGGGGAAGTGAGACCCGGAGCAGTGTGAGGGGGAAGTGATTCCAGGAGCAGTGCGAGGGGGAAGTGTGAGCCGGATCAGTGTGAGGGGGAAGTGAGTCCTGGAGCCGTGTGAGGGGGAAGTGATTCCAGGAGCAGTGTGAGGGGAAGTGAGACCCGGAGCAGTGTGAGGGGGAAGTGAGTCCTGGAGTAGTGTGAGGGGGAAACCAGTCCCGGAGCAGCGCGAGGGGTAAACATCTCTTGGAGCAGCGCGGGGGGAACGAGTCCCAGAGCAGCGCGGGTGAGAAGTGAATCCCGGAGCAGTGTGAGGGGGATGTGAGTCCCGGATCACTGTGCGGGGGTAGTGTGTCCCGGATCAGTGTGAGGGGGAAGTGAGTCCCGGAGCAGTGTGAGGGGGAAGTCAGTCCTGGATCAGTGTGAGGGGTAAGTGAGTCCAGGAGCAGAGTGAGGGGAAGTGAATCCCGGAGCAGTGTGAGGGGAAGTGAGTCCGGGAGCAGTGTGAGGGGAAGTGAGTCCAGGAGCAGAGTGAGGGGAAGTGAATCCCAGAGCAGTGTGAGGGGGAAGTGATTCCAGGAGCAGTGTGAGGGGGAAGTGAATCCCGGCGCAGTGTGAGAGGGAAGTGAGAGCCGGATCAGTGTGAGGGGAAGTGAGTCCCGAAGCAGTGAGAGGGGGAAGTGAGTCCCGGAGCAGTGTGAGGGGGAAGTGAGTCCCGGAGCAGTGTTAGGGGAAGTGAGTCCCGGAGCAGTGTGAGGGGGAAGTGAGACCCGAAGCAGTGTGAGGGGGAAATGAATCCCGGAGCAGTGTGAGAGGGAAGTGAGAGCCGGATCATTGTGAGGGGAAGTGAGTCCCGGAGCAGTGTGAGGGGGAAGTGAGTCCTTGAGCCGTATGAGGGGGAAGTGATTCCAGGAGCAGTGTGAGGGGAAGTGAGACCCGGAGCAGTGTGAGGCGGAAGTGAGTCGTGGAGCAGTGTGAGGGGGAAGTGAGTCCCGGAGCAGTGTGAGGGGGAGTTGAGTCCGGGAGCAGTGTGAGGGGGAAGTGAGTCCCGGAGCAGTGTGAGGGGAAGTGAGACCCGGAGCAGTGTGAAAGGGAAGTGAGTCCCTGAGCCGTGTGTGGGGGAAGTGAATCCCGGACTAGTGTGAGGGGGAAGTGAGTCCCGGAGCAGTGTGAGGGGAAGTGAGTCCCGGAGCAGTGTGAGGGGAAGTGAGTCCCGGAGCAGTGTGAGGGGAAGTGAGTCCCGGAGCAGTGTGAGGGGGAAGTGAGTCCCGGAGCAGTGGGAGGGGGAAGTGAGTCCCAGAGCAGTGTGAGGGGAAGTGAATCCCAGAGCAGTGTGAGGGGGAAGTGAGTCCCAGAGCAGTGTGAGTGGAAAGTGAGTCCCAGAGCAGTGTGAGGGGGAAGTGAGACCCGGAGCAGTGTGAAAGGGAAGTGAGTCCCTGAGCCGTGTGTGGGGGAAGTGAATCCCGGACTAGTGTGAGGGGGAAGTGAGTCCCGGAGCAGTGTGAGGGGAAGTGAGTCCCGGAGCAGTGTGAGGGGAAGTGAGTCCCGGAGCAGTGTGAGGGGGAAGTGAGTCCCGGAGCAGTGTGAGGGGAAGTGAGTCCTGGAGCAGTGTGAGGGGAAGTGAGTCCCGGAGCAGTGTGAGGGGGAAGTGAGTCCCGGAGCAGTGGGAGGGGGAAGTGAGTCCCAGAGCAGTGTGAGGGGAAGTGAATCCCAGAGCAGTGTGAGGGGGAAGTGAGTCCCAGAGCAGTGTGAGTGGAAAGTGAGTCCCAGAGCAGTGTGAGGAGGAAGTGAGTCCCAGAGCAGTGTGAGGGGGAAGTGAGTCCCGGAGCAGTGTGAGGGGGAAGTGAGTCCCGGAGCAGTGTCAGGGGGAAGTGAGTCCCAGAGCAGTGTGAGGGGAAAGTGAGTCCAAGAGCAGTGTGAGGGGGAAGTGAGTCCGGGAGCAGTGTGAGGGGGAAGTGAGTCTCAGAGCAGTGTGAGGGGGAAGTGAGTCCCGGAGCAGTGTGAGGGGAAGTGAATCCCGCAACAGTGTGAGGGTGAAGTGAGTCCCGGAGCAGTATGAGAGGGAAGTGAGTCCTGGAGCAGTGTGAAGCGGAAGTGAGTCCCGGAACAGTGTGAAGGGGAAGTGAGTCTTGGAACAGTGTGAGGAGGAAGTGAGTCCCGGAGCAGTGTGAGGGGGAAGTGAGACCCGGAGCAGTGTGAGGGGGAAGTGAGTCTTGGAACAGTGTGTGGGGGAAGTGAGTCCCGGAGCAGTGTGAGGGGGTAGTGAGACCCGGAGCAGTGTGAGGGGGAAGTGA
>NW_025191864.1:0-1696 GCF_004010195.1 Chiloscyllium plagiosum
TCTGCAGTCCTCACTATCTCCTACAGGAAATAGTGCTTAGTGACATGGTGTTCAGACAACAATCTTTCCCTCAATGTCAACAAAACAAGGGAACTGGCTATTGACTTCAGGAATTGGACTGAAGGACACACACTGGTCTCTGTCATTGGTGCTGATTTGGAGGTGATGGACAGCTTCAAGTTCCGAGTAATAAATATTACAAACAATCAGTCTATCCATGTCAACTCTACAGCCAAGAAAGCACATCAATGCATCTACCTCCTCAGACGGGGAAGAAAATCTAGCATTTTGGCAATGACTCTGACCAATTTTAACATTGCACTGCAGAAAACATTCTATCCAGACGCTTCGTATGGTAACTGCTCTGGCGGTACTGCAAGAAATTGCAGAGATGTGTGTATCTCACCCAATCCATCACGCAAATCACATTTCCTTCCATTGACTCGGTCTTGAATTCCCACTGCTTCAGGACTGCAGCCAACACAATCAAAGGCCCCTCCCACCACCGCAATGCTCTTTCCCAACCTCTTCCATCGGACAGAAGATGCAAATCTTTGAAAATACGCACCAATGGATTCAGGAACAATTTAT
This sequence comes from Chiloscyllium plagiosum, assembly GCF_004010195.1. NCBI lineage: Eukaryota > Metazoa > Chordata > Chondrichthyes > Orectolobiformes > Hemiscylliidae > Chiloscyllium > Chiloscyllium plagiosum. The sequence goes on from NW_025191864.1 coordinate 592, forward strand.
TCCGTGCTGTTATCAAACTTATGAATGGACCTGCCAAATATAGAGTTGATCCTTTTCTGCACCTGTTCAAAAGCTGTGAAACTATATTAAACTGATGTCCTAATGTAAGGTACGATTTGTACTGAAAATAATGCAACACAATATTCTTCACTGTTTCTCAGAATGTATGACTATCATAAAACAAGCAAAATCAATCTGCATACCATACATCTGGGTCTGGTCCGCTCGATAACACTTTAAACCTATGTCTCCTGTGGTCTGTGTAAAAGACTTCCATTATTCATTACTTCGATGCCTGTCATAATTTCGAAAGGATATATTTCGTATCCCACAGCCTCGTCGTTCATGTGAAAGAAATGATTTATTACATTGTCCCGCATCATTTGTGATGGGAGTGGGAGGATTGCAGAGTTTATGTCTGATCCGTGAGTTCTGAAGTCAATTAGCCTTGTCTATCCGTTGCTTCTTATGGTTTCTGGCACGCAACCATTTCTGTGTCGTAGCTTCACCAGTTTGACACCTTACGTTTAGATATACCCAGTGTATGCACTCATAGCATATAGAACATAGAAAAGTACAGCACAGAACAGGCCCTTTGGCCCACGAGATTTAATCCTAATGTCAAATATAGTAACTTAATCTACGCACCCCTCAACTCACTGCTATCCATGTGCATGTCCAGGAGTCGCACCAATGTCCCCAATGACTCTGCTTCCATGACCACAGCTGGCAACCGATTCCATGCATTCACAACTCTCTGCATAAAGAACCTACCTCTGACATCTCCATTACACCTTCCTCCTAATATTTTCAAACTATGACTTTTCCTACCATTCATCCTGCCCGGGGGAAAAGTCTCTTCCTTTTGATTGTATATATTCCACACATTATTTTCTATACCTCGATCAGGTCTCCTCTCTTCGTCCTTCACTCCAGAGAGAAAAGTCCGAGCTTACTCAAACTTTCTTCATAAGGCAAGCCCTCCAGTCCAGGCAGCATCCTGATAAACCATCTTCGCGCTTTCTCCGAAGCCGCTCCATTTTCCTATAGTAGGGAGACCAGAACTGGACACAATATTCAAAGAGTGGTTTCACCAGGGACTTGT
>NW_025191864.1:1748-3596 GCF_004010195.1 Chiloscyllium plagiosum
ACTTCGCTTTTATCCAGGTTGAACTCCATCTGCCATTTCTCAGCCCAGATCTGCATCCTATCTATATCGCGCTGCAACCTGCAGTAGCCGTCTATACTGTCGACGATACCTGCAACCATAGTGCCATCTGCAAACTTACTAACCCACTCTTCAACCTCCTCATCTAAGTCATTTATAAGAACTACAAAGAGCAGAGGCCCAGGAACAGAGCCCTGCGGGACCCCAATCAACACTGTCCTCCAGGCAGAATATTTTCAATCTAGAACCAATCTCTGCCTTCTGTCAGCCAGCCAATTCTGTATCCTGATCGCCAAATCTCACTGTATCCCATACTTCCTGACGTTACAAATTAAAGTCATCTACTCTTCATTTAACCAGGTTTGATTACTGGCTCCAAGTCATAACCCTCCCGCCCTGCCCTTCCATTTCTTCGTTGTCATGTCTTTGGAATGTACTTTGTTTAGAGCCTTGATAAATTTATACAGTGTACCTTGGAGGCTGTCATTGATTTACACCATGCGGAAGGACTGGTTAATACTTACAAACAGTCTCTAACACACTCATTAAAAGGCAGAGCCTTTAGGAACAGCTGAAACAAAAATAAACCAGGTTTCTTCAGGATTAAAGCACCTATCACTGCCGCGAACAGGGAGAGCTCCTGAGCAGGTGAAGACTTCCCTGTATCTTGTTCAGAGTCCCAAGCTGTTTAGTTGCCTGAGAACCAAACACATCGTTGCTGTTAGCAGAAAGCCTTTCTCAGTGGTGAACTAGTGGCCAATTATCAATGAGCTCCTTGTCACAAACAAAGGCTACACCTGTGTATAACTCCGTGCATCTCCAATCACACTTCAATTATTGGTCACTATCAGGTGAATTGCTGTCAAACCTTGCAACTATCCTCCACTTTCGATATGTGTGTAAGGTCGCTCTTTTCACATTTTAGTCCACAATTACACTCAATTCTTTTTTTAAGAAATGGTTTTTATATGTATTCGCCCTGAGAAAACTAAAATACCATTTCAACAACGCATTTACTTGCAAAATACATGATGCAATTTTTTTATAAAAAGTGCAGTCTATTTATTATTTCTCCCTCTTGCAATGTTATGCAACCTTCACATTTCCTAAAGCTTTTACGTATTTCACCATTTGTACTTTAGGACAATACATCTGAATTCACATTAGGTTTTCTAGTGATGTGTATAATAACATGGTTACAACAAACCACACCATCAAAATATGTTGCATTGTTAATTTGAAACTTTTAAAGAAGGCCAGTGGATTACAATCTGTGTAATTTTGTATTTCATTGTTCTTTGTTGGGTGGCCTTCGAAGTGCTGAAGATCTAACAGCAATCCCAAAGTCCCCTTTCCTATGGAAGAGGACTTTTCCAATGATCGGTATTGATTCCAATAGAAATATCCTCCAGGTTCTCAATTACTAATTCATCATCCTGGAACAAGACAGCACGTCGACCCAATTCAGAAGCATCAGCGGCCATTTTGAAAAGACTGGAAAACGCAGGGATGGTAAAATAGGTTCATCAATTCAAATTGCTATCATCCTTTCAACATTAACCTCACACTCTACTCACTAAACCACAGTTCTCTTATTTCGTTCGAAAACTTGTGAAAGGCGCAGCTGCCCGCCCGTAATTATGGACAAATTTCCTGTAAAGTCAAACAATCCAAAAATCTATTAATTTCTCATTTAGTTTTAGGAACAATAAATTCTAATAGTATCACTTTTGCTGTCTCCATCAACATCTGTACGCTTGTGTATGTGCACGTGTCGATAAGTGTGCTTCTGTCTGTATGTGTCTTTGTACATCTCTCTGTATATGTGAT
>NW_025191865.1:0-3596 GCF_004010195.1 Chiloscyllium plagiosum
TAACTCTGTACACCTCAGTCCAACATCAGCATCTCCAGATCATCCCTGGACCAAGAAGCATTTTCTGCCTTTTACACAATGCTCACGACAGTTTAGTTGACTTGAACTATAGCAAACTAACTGTTAGATGAAGGCCGACGGGCCTGGACTGCACTGTAATGTAATGAAAATGTCGGCAGTTGTAATAACACTCTTGCTGATCTACTGAAAACTGTCACCCAGACAATGAAGCTTGAAGAAGAGGATTTCAACCAATCTTGTCTTTGATATGCTTTCACTTTTTCTCTGTCATACAATATCTGCTTAAACAAAACTCAGCGTCTGCAATTTTAAAATCAAGCCTTTGAATCAATGTGGTTAAAGAATACACCAAGATACATATCAGTGAATACCTATCAACTTGAAAAACATGCAGATTTTCAAACTGACATGCTGTCCAGAAAAATAATAGCTGACCCTGAGTTAGGCGAGCAGAATCATAAATTGTTTGCTGATACCATCTGAGCAGTCAGATAATTATAGATTGATGTGAGGAGATCTGCCAATGGCCATTTCCCGGTGCCATATTTTATCAGCGCTTGTTAAGACCGCAAATGTTAAAGCCAAACACCTGCCACAGGTATCTTGTCAATTATCTACAGTCAAACATGTTACAATTGTATAACTCAAATGGCTAAACAAATGGAAGTAGGTCTCCATTGGGCACAGGGTTAGCGCAGTAAAGAGTAGGCTTACAGGCTTCCAAATCTGATTGCAATTCATTTACTTTTTACATGCTAAATTGATGACCCATGTACAAATTCCACCATACAATGTCTGCCAGTGAAATCTCAGTCAATCTCAATTTGCTTATCCCTCCCCAGCTACCTCCTTACATGAATGCTTAAATGCAGATTGATACTTGCACTTCAACTCTTTTGGGAACCTGGTGCCTTGGAGTGTTTTGATGAAACAGTTCAGCAGCCCTCCTGAAAGGAAAAAAACAACTTCAACATAAGGCCTGAGAATATCCCAAGAAGTAAGCAGGAAATTAGAGTGTATGGGCAGCATCTTACCAGGGTCTGAACAACACAGGCTTTGGTGAGATGATGGTGGGATTGGGTGAGATTATTGGTGAGTCCCATCTCTATACCAAGATGCATCTTGCAGATATTTTTAATCAACTTATTCAAAAGCTGCCTCTTGAGCAGGTGAGACATGAACCCAGACCTTCTAGCCCAGAGCTACTATATCATAAGAGCCTACCCACCGCATCTTGTATGATTTTCTCAAGAATGTGGCAAGATTTGTTCCAGGCAGTGGAATCTTCCCAACTGCTTGTTAAAGACCTTGTTAATAGCCCAACTCACCCAGGGCTGGGGTTTTCTAAACTTCCTGAAACAAGCTGGTTGCCAAGGAAACTCAATTTGGAAATCAGAGTGGGCCCTTGGTGACTTCAGCTACCACCACCACCAAACAGGCTCCACCTTGCCCACGGCCACACTGCAGAAATAGGGCATCAAAGTGCCCATACCTCTGGGCCAGAAGGCCTGGGTTCAGGTCCCCACCCCCCACCTCATCCCAGATCCAACCCTCCAAATCAGCACCGCCCTCTTGACCTGTCCTACCTGTCCATCTTCCTTCCCTCCCATCTGTTCCACCCTCCCCTCTGACCTATCACCATCAACACCCTCCCGCCATCCAACCATCAACTTCCCCCCAGCCCCAGCCCAACCCCAGTATTTATCTCTCTGCTCCCCTCCCCCCCACATTCCTGATGAAGGGCTTATGCCTGAAATGTCGACTCTCCTGCTCGTCAGATGCTGCCTGACCTGCTGTGCTTTTCCAATGTCACACTGTTCGACTCATGTTTCCACCAGCACCAGATTCACACGTCCTTCCACCAGGAACACTGGCCCACTTTCAGAGTGGCACCATCCACCATCATGGTGTTCTCCCGTGCATCAGCACTGTGCCCAGAAAGGGGCAGACTGGTCTAGGAGAGCCAGACAGCAACAGCCATTAGTGGATGGTTACATTGGGTACATGTACTGCACACAGGGAAAGGAACCCATAACATGGTGTACCTACCAGGGCTGATCCCTCAGGCTCTCTGGCCACATTCACATGGTGCCTCTCGGCACACCCGCAGTATGCCTGGCCTTACCCTGCCCGTGCTCTGCCTGGCAGTGCCAATTGCAGGTGGCTTTGCTGTGCAGGTGGCCTCAGACAAAGGAGCATGCACCTTGTCGCACATACGTGTAGCACTTATGACTAGAACCTGCACCCGCATGGTCTCACTGTTGAAGCCAAACGCATGGTATCTGTAACAAATAATAGGACATGGGCAGCATGGTGTCACAGTGGTTAGCACTGCTGCCTCACAGCGCCAGAGACCTGGGTTCAATTCCCGCCTCAGGCAACTATCTGTGTGGAGTTTGCACATTCCAAAAAATAGGTTAGGTGAATTGGCCATGCTAAATTGCACATAGTGTAAGGTGAAGGGGTAAATGTAGGGGAAGAGTCTGGGTGGGTTGCTCTTCGGAGGGTCGGTGCGGACTTGTTGGGCTGAAGGGCCTGTTTCCATGCTGTAAGTAATCTAATCTCTGAAAGCATTAGGGTCTGTAGTGAAGTCCAAACGGGCATCAGTCAAACCAGGCAGCCAAGTAACATGGGTCACGGGCAGCCTCGTCACACCAGCTCCAGTCTTCAGCTACGCTCAAGTGTCCAGTTGGAATGGCTCGGGATGGTCCATCGCTCTGTGTCTCAGCCAGTGGGACACAGTCTCTCTTTGTCTGCACAGGGACCAGTCCAGCTTTTAGATGTGGCACATTGGTGAGCTCTTTGGCCACCAAACAGCGGTGAGGGCTGGCACTGACAGGCAAAATTAAAAATCACACAACATCAGGTTATAGTCTAACAGGTGTTATTTGGAAGCACTGGCTTTCGGAGCACTCAGGTAGCTGATGAGCGAGCGGCACTCCGAAATCTTGTCCTTTCAAATAAACCTGTTGGACTATAGCCTGGTGTTGTGTGATTTTGCCGTGCCCAGTACAACACTGGCTCCTCCACATCATGACTGACAGGTCAAGTCATTTGAGGGAGTAGGCCACAGATTCTGTTCATGGAAAATAGAGTGAAAGCAGGGGATAGGGGATGGTGGTCTGGGGATTGTAGTGGAGAGGCATTCAGGTAAAGGCCCATGGGATGGTGGTCTGGGGATAGTAGGGGAGAGGCAGACAGGTATAGACCCATGGATGGTGGTCTGGGGATAGTACAGGAGAGGCAGACAGGTATAGGCCCATGGTTTGGTGGCCTGGGGATAGTAGGTGAGAGGCAGACAGGTATAGGCCCATGGGATGGTGGTCTATGGAAAATTGGGCAAAGGCAGACAGGTATAGACACATGGATGGTGGTCTGGGGATAGTACAGGAGAGGCAGACAGGTATAGGCTCATGGGTTAGTGGTCTGGGGATAGTACAGGAGAGGCAGACAGGTATAGGCCCATGGTTTGGTGGCCTGGGGATAGTAGATGAGAGGCAGACAGGTATAGGCCCATGGAAGTGATGGGCTGGGGATAGTAAGGGAGAGGCAGACAGGTATAGGCCCATGGGTTA
>NW_025191866.1:0-3596 GCF_004010195.1 Chiloscyllium plagiosum
TCTTCTAATTTTTAAATATTTTTCTGTGAATGTGTGGGTATTGTAAGAGAATTGCATATCTCTCACTCTGTCCATAAAAGGAGACAGGGAGAAAATATCAGACTAACTGCGTAAGATGTCTGGTGGGGAAATTTCTGGGAACACTAACTCAAGGGAGAAAGTGAGGATTGCAGGTGATGGAGATCAGAGTCGGGAATGTGGTGCTGGAAAAACACAGCCGGTCAGGCAGCATCCGAGGAGCAGGAGAATCAACATTTCGTGTGTAAACCCTTCTTCAGGAATGAGGCTTGTGGCCCAAGGGGGCTGAGAGATAAATGGGATTGGGATGGGGTTGGGGGAAGGTAGCTGAGAATGTGATAGCTGGATGAAGTTAGGTGTGAAGGTGATCTGTCGGAGAGGAGGGTGAAACGGATTGGTGGGAAGGATGGTGGACGGGTAGGACACATCAACAGGGCTGTGCATAGTTGGTAGGTTAGATTTGGAATTACGTGGGTGACGGGAAATGAGAAAACTGGTGAAATCCACATTGATCCCGTGTGCTTGCAGGCTCACTAGGCGGAATATGAAGCTTTCTTCCTCCAGGCGTCAGGTGGTTAGGGAGTGGTAGTGGAGGAAGCCCAGGACCTGCATGTCCTTGGCAGAGTGAGGGGGGGGGGAGGTTAAAGTTTTCAGCCATGGTGTGGTTTGATCAGGTGGTGCGAGTGTCCCACAAATGTTATCTGGAATGTTCCGCAAGTTCACATCCTGTCTCCCCAATGTAGAGGAGACAGGATCGGGAGCAACGGATATAGTAGGTGACATGTGTGGAAGTGCAGGTAAAAATCCGATGGATGTGGAAAGTTCCTCTGGAGTCTTGGACGGAGGTGAGGGGGAGGTGAAGGTGCAGGTTTTACTACTCTTGCGGTGGCAGGGAAAGGTGCTGGGAGTAGAAGCTTAATTGATGGGTGGCATGAAAATGACAAGGGAATCGCGTCAGGACTGTTCCTTATGCAGCACAGATCGGGGTGGTGGTGGGGGGAATACATTTTTTGGTGGTGGATATGTTTGTCGATGGCACAGATGGGGGAGGATAATACATTGTATCTGGAAGTTTGGTGATTCGGAGATGAGAAACAGAGAGTTCTTTCTCTGTTGCGTTTGGAGGGGTGGGATTCAAGGGCAGAGTTGTAGGAAGTGGATAAGATGCGCTGGAGGGCATCGTCAACCAAATGGTAGAGGAAATTGAGGTATTTGAAGAAGAAGGCCATCGAGGATATACACTGGGTTCAGACTGTGGTACTGGAAAAGCATCCAAGATCGCTTTTGCCTGAAACATCGATTTTCCTGCTCCTCGGATACTGACTGACCTGCTGTGCTTTTCCAGTACCACATTATCAACACTAATCTTCAGTATCTGCAATAGTCATTTCCGCCTATGCACGAGATTTAACGACTTCTGTAATACTGCCTTGAATTCTGTTCTCCCTGCTACAGGAAAAAATGCTTTTAAACTTGAAAGAGTGCAGAAAGTTTTTGGAAGTAGATGCTGATGTTAGGAGGGGGTGATGTTGAGCTACATGGAGAATATGAATAGGCTGGGGCTATATTCCCTGGAGCGCTGAATCTGAGGAGTGACCTTACCTTTATTACGGTGAATCCCAATGCTCCAGTGTGAGCAATGGTAAAGGCCAGGGAAATAGACAGAACAGTTTTACTCACATTAGAACTGTACAATTACTCCAGTTACTGACCTATGGAGTTAGACAGAAGAATAGGACTGGCTGGAGGATTCAGAATTTGGAGGGTCCAATAACAAAAATGAGAAAAAAGTAAAGCCATTGCCATATCAATTGAAATCATTCGTGATATCACACTCCCAATCCACCTCAGAGAACCAACACAGGCAACATAAACCCAGACGAGATATCTATTCAGCATGGAGCACTACGCAGACCAGGCTCGTATATTGCTGAACACAACCCTGCAATCGGTCCAAAGTGGGACACTGTGCTGACCTCAGTCATGCATTGATAGATAAACCCAGATGAGATATGTGTTCATCAGGGAGCACTATGCAGACCGGACTGGTGTACTGTACAATACAATCCCCAATCTACCCAGAGTGGAAAGATATGCAGACCACAGAAGTGCATTGATATATAAACCCAGATGATATATGTGACCAGGGTATGGAAGTGCATTGCTCAGTAACATTGTGTTAGATCACTGCCCAGAGTGGGGAAACTTGCAACCCATGCCAAAAGTGACAGGGTGTGCAGTTCCCATCAATGTACAGTTCCATATCTCCCTTATGCCATGGCAAGGCGTGCTGTGGGTGTGAAAATCACTGCGAAAGACAGATGATGGGTGAATCAGTTTAAATATCACCACATGGGAGAGGTTTGTGGTGTAGACAGAGAGGGCGAGATTGAAAGACAATGTAATGGAAGGATGTGATCACAGGTTCCAGAATGCTGAAATGTCGACATTTCGAAAGTATCCTGTTACATGAGCCAGTGCTTCCAGGAATGATGGATGAACAGGATATTAGTATGATTTCAGGAGAGTTTTGGATTAACATTTGTTCTGCAACTTTGTAACTGGAATTAGGGACAGCATACAATTCGACCCACTGGGCTGAATCTAAGAATAATTTGTCACAGTGTCATTTTCGTTGAGTGTGACAGAGCGATCATCTACACGAGGATGAGCTAGTTTCCTGCTGCTGTCTTATCGAACTCACCTCATTAACTACCCACACCATTGTGTCCCTCTCATTCAATGCCAGCCCGATTCTACCAACCATCGTGGCTGGAGGTACGCACAATCGTCCGGATGCCCATGGATATTCCGTGATGCCTGGCGCTGGTGCCATCTTGAAAAGACCATTGGGCACACGGTTGAGCTTTCTCAGTTCGGAGTTGCCCTCCACAGTTTACCCCGAGCATGGCAGATAAGGGACAATGACACCACGGTTTGCAGACAGGGGCATGGAGGTCTTGGTGGGTAGGCTAGCACAGAGAAGGACCATTCCCTTCTCAGAGGGCGCCACAACCAAGCATGGTCTGCGCCACAATCAAGCATGGTCTTCTCAGTGCAGTATCTGCGGTCTGAAGAAATATCCAGCAATACAGGACAAATATCAATAACCTTCCCCACTCTGTCAGGATAAGGGTCACTGTATTCTCTCTGTTCCCTCACACTCACTGTATATCTGTTATAACACCGACCCCTGAACAAGGCTCAAGCTCCACCGCTCTCATGACTGCATGCAGCATCTTCCCTCTCTCTGTCTCTCTCTGCTTCTCTCACCCCCAGTATACCCCCTACACTAATAACACTGTATATGTACAACACTGTGGATAGACCCCCACCAAAAACCTCTTCATTCCGCCGAAACCCCACCTAGAGCATATTATCAGCAGGCCCCATGCTCACTCACTCCCCCACTTTCTCCCAATCCAGGAAAAACAGCCTGGAAGAGGACAGAAAGGGCCAAGCCGGGTAGTGGAGTGCCGAATATCCGTAGAATCACACCCTCCCCCCGCCATGTGGGGAGGACCCTAATATGAGCTGAGACGACGGGACGCCTCGTGTAGAAATTCTGAAACATCCAC
>NW_025191867.1:0-3596 GCF_004010195.1 Chiloscyllium plagiosum
AGGGGAACAATCACCATCTGCCTGGGAGAGGACCCAGGGGCACAATCACTGTCTACCTGGGAAAGGGCCCAGGGGAACAATCACTGTCTACCTGGGAAAGGGCCCAGGGGAACAATCACTGTCTACCTGGGAGAGGACCCAGGGGCACAATCACTGTCTACCTGGGACAGGGCCCAGGGGAACTATCACTGTCTACCTGGGAGAGGAACCAGGGGCACAATCACCGTCTACCTGGGACTGGCCTCAGGGGAACAATCACTGTCTACCTGGGATAGGATCTAGGGGAACGATCACTGTCTACCTGAGAGAGGGCCCAGAGGAACAATCACTATCTACCTGGGACTGGACCCAGGGGAACTATCACTGTCTACCTGGGACAGGATCCAGGGGAACAATTACTGTGAACCTTGGACTGGCCTCAGGGGAACAATCACTGTCTACCTGGGACAGGATCCAGGGGAACTATCACTGTCTACCTGGGACAGGATCCAAGGAAACTATCACTGTCTACCTGGGAGAGGGCCCGGAGGAACAATCACTGTCTACCTGGGACAGGATCCAAGGAAACTATCACTGTCTACCTGGGACAGAAGCCAGGGTAACATTCACTGTCTACCTGGGACTGGCCTCAGGGGAACAATCACTGTCTACCTGGGACAGGAACCAGGGGAACTATCACTGTCTACCTGGGAGAGGACCCAGGGGAACAATCACTGTCTTCCTGGGACAGGGAACAGTTGAACATTCACTGTCTTCCTTGGACTGGACACAGGGGAACAATCACTGTCTACCTGGGAGAGGACCCAGGGTAACTATCACTGCTTACCTGGGACAGGGAACAGTTGAACAATCACTGTCTACCTTGGACCGGACACAGGGGAACAATCATTGTCTACCTGGGAGAGGACACAGGGGAACAATCACTGTCTACCTGGGAATGGACCCAGGGGCACAATCACTGTCTACCTGGGACAGGACCCAGGGGAACAATCACTGTCTACCTGGGACAGGACCCAGGGCAACATTCACGGTCTGCCTGGGAGAGGACCCAGGGGAACAATCACCATCTGCCTGGGACAGGAAAGAGGGGAACAATCACCATCTACCTGGGACAGGGCCCAGGGGAACAATCACTGTCTACCTGGGAGAGGACCCAGGGGCACAATCACTGTTAACCTGGGACAGGGCCCAGGGGAACTATCACTGTCTACCTGGGAGAGGAACCAGGGGCACAATCACTGTCTACCTGGGAGAGGACTCAGGGGAACAATCACTGTTTACCTGGGAGAGGACCCAGAGGAACAATCACTGTCTACCTGGGACAGGACCAAGGGGAACATTCACCGTCTATCTGGGGGAGGTCCCAGGGGAACACTCACTGCCTACCTGGGATAGGACCCAGGGGAACGATCACTGTTTACCTGGTCCAGGCCCCAGGGGAACTATCATGTCTACCTGGGACTGGACCCGGGGGAACAATCACTGTCTACCTTGGAGAGGACCCAGGAGAACTATCACTGTCTACCTGAGACAGGACCCAGGGGAACAATCACTGTCTACCTTGGACTGGACCCAGTGGAACATTCACTGTTTACCTGGGAGAGGACCCAGGGGAACAATCACTGTCTACCTGGGACAGGGCCCAGGGGCACAATCACTGTCTACTGGGACAGGACCCAGGGGAACAATCACTGTCTACCTGGGACAGGACCCAGGGGCACTATCACTGTCTACCTGGGACAGGAATCTGGGGCACAATCACTGTCTACCTGGGACAGGACCCAGGGAAACAATCACTGTCTACCTGTGACAAGACCCAGGGGAACAATCACTGTCTACCTGGGAGAGGACTCATGGGAACAATCACTGTCTACCTGGGAGAGGGCTCAGGGGAACAACCACTGTCTACCTGGGACAGGACCCAGGAGCACAATCACTGTCTACCTGGGACAGGATCCAAGGAAACTATCACTGTCTTCCTGGGACAGGACCCAGGAGCACAATCACAGTCTACCTGGGATTCGACCCAGGTGAACAATCATGGTCCATCTGATAGAGGACCCAGGGGAACAATCACTGTCGACCTGGGGGAGGACCCAGGGGAAGATTCACTGTTTATCTGGGATAGGATCCAGGGGAACAATCACTGTCTACCTGGGGGAGGACCCAGGGGAACAATCACTGTCTACCTGGGACAGGACCCAGGGGAACAATCACTGTCTACCTGGGAGAGGACCCAGGGGAACAATCACTGCCTACCTGGGAGAGGTCCCAGGGGCACAATCACTGTTTACCTGGGAATGGACCCAGGGGAAAAATCACCATCTGCCTGGGACAGGACCCAGGGGAACAATCACTGTTTACCTGGGACAGGACCCAGGAGAACATTCACTGTTTACCTGGGACAGGACCCAGGGGCACAATCACTGTCTACCTGGGACAGGACCCAGAGGTACAATCACTGTCTATCTGGGACAGGACCCAGGGGAACATTCACGGTCAAACTGGGTCAGGACCAAGGGGCAGAATTACTGTCTACCTGGGACTGGAGCCAGGGTAACATTCACTGTCCACCTGGGGAAGGACCCAGGGGAACAATCACTGTCTACCTGGGACAGGACCCAGGGGAACATTCACTGTCTACCTGGGACAGGACCCAGGGGTACAATCCCTGTCTACCTGGGAGAGGACCCAGGGGATCAATCACCGTCTACCTGGGAGAGGATCCAAGGGAACAATGACTGTCTACCTGGGACTGGATCCAAGGGAACAATCACTGTCTACCTGGGATAGGACCGAGGGGAACAATTACGGTCTACCTGGGACAGGACCCAGGAGAAAAATGACCGTCGAACTGGAAGAGGACCCATGGGATCAATCACCATCTGCCTGGGAGAGTAACCAGGGGAACAATCGCTGTCTACCTGGGACAGGACCCAGGGGAACAATCACTGTCTACCTGGGACAGGACCCAGGTGCACAATCACTGTTTACCTGCGACAGGACCCAGGGGCACAATCACTGTCTACCTGGGAGAGGACCCAGGGGAACAATCAGTGACTACCTCGGTCAGGATCCAGGGGAACATTCACGGTCAACCTGGGTCAGGACCCAGGGGCAGAATCACTGTCTACCTAGGACTGGAGCCAGGGTAACATTCACTGTCCACCTGGGGGAGGACCCAGGGGAACAATCACCGTCTACCTGGGACAGGGCCCAGGGGAACAATCACTGTTTACCTGGGGCAGGACCCAGGGGCACAATCACTGCCTACCTGGGAGAGGACCCAGGGGAACATTCACTGTCCACCTGGGGGAGGACCCAGGGGAACAATCACTGTCTACCTGGGAGAGGACCCAGGGGAACAATCACTGTCTACCTGGGACAGGACCCAGGGGAACAATCACTGTCTACCTGTGACAAGACCCAGGGGAACATTCACTGTCTACCTGGGACAGGACCCAGGGGTACAATCCCTGTCTACCTGGGAGAGGACCCAGGGGATCAATCACCGTCTACCTGGGACAGGATCCAAGGGAACAATGACTGTCTACCTGGGACAGGACCCAGGTGCACAATCACAGTCGACCTGGGAA
>NW_025191868.1:0-1922 GCF_004010195.1 Chiloscyllium plagiosum
CACACACAGTCGCGCTAACACACCGAGCCCACAAACACACAGTACCACTCACACACAACACAGCCCGCCTGCACACACAGAGTCGGTTTTCCAGCACATATCACCCCCGACATACACCCACACAGGTCCATCCAAAAACACGGCCTTCCCACTATCACACAGCCATCCCAACATACCCAACGCCCCCATACACAGAGCTCCCCACACATGCAAAACCTCACTCGCACAGCGTGCGCGCGCGCGCACACACATATACAGCCTTCCCTAAACGCACTATCCCCCACAAAAACTACCCACAGACAGACACACACACGCCCCGCCAAACGCAGTCACACACACACACACACAGCCTTTCGCACACGCAGCCCACTGCCACGGCTATGTAGACTACCCATGAGAGAGCCCTAACACACAGCACCACACGCATGCATCACTTTGACAATAATCGTGCAAACTTGCGCTACTACATTTTGTTTAAGTCTGATGTACTCCTGCCACCAAAAGCCTCCACTTTTCATTCAAGTCCCGACGATTGGTTGGCTAGTATAGCCCCAAGATTACTGACAAAGGTTTGCAATGTTCCCTTGACGGGAAGATTGTCCTGTTTACTGAACAGTACACGAGCATAAGCAACACAGCTCTCAATGCTGGGCTATAATCTTGTCCCACTTTACAGTGTCTAGTCTGGCACTGTAAGGTAAATTCAGAATTTGATGTTTAAAATCATTTTGGCTGCTTTGGCAATGTCTTTATTCCTCATTATTATGATTTGCATCCTCCAAGATCTAACCACTACAATTAATCTCACTTCCTATCCTATTTCCCAAGTTTCCACATGTTCGCAGTTAATTACTTGTCTCATTTTCTGTTTCATGCGTGATACAGCATGGAAATAAACTTCAGTTCCAAACAGTCCATGACGATGAGATATTCTAAATTAACCTCGTCCTATTTTCCAGCACTTGGGCTCATATTCATCTCAACCATTCGTATTCATGTGAAGACCCAGATGCATTTTAAATGATGTAATTGTACCAGCCTCCATCACTTCCTTTGGCAGCTTATTCCATCCTCTGTGTGGTAATTTGCCACTGATGACCAATTTCATTCTTTCCCCCTCTCTCTAAACGTATGCCCTCTAGTTCTGTATTCCCCCAACCCAGCGAATAGATCTAGTTTATTCACTCTTTTCCTGCCCCTCATGATTTTATAAACGTCTTCGAGGTCACCTGTCAACCTCCGGCACTATAGGGAAAGGAATGATCCCCTATTCAGGCTTTCTCTCCAGCTCAAACCTCCAACGCTGTCAACATTCTTAGAAATCTTTTTCTGAACTCTTCCAAATTTCAAAACATCCTTCCGACAGGAAGGAGACCAGAATCTTCCAAAAGTGACCTAACACATGTCCCGTAGAACCACAACATGACCTCCCAAATCTGTGCTCTGAATTATAAAGGAAAGCATATCAAATGGCATCTTCACTCTTCAAATCTTCCCGTAACAGTACTTTCAATTAACTATGACCCTGCAATCGATGGTCACTTAATTCAGCAACACTCCCCAGCACCTTACATTACAGTGCATACGTCCTGACCTGATTTGTCTTTCCAAAGTGCAGCACCTCATATGTACCTGAATGAATAGGCATCCGTGACTCCTTGGACCGTTGGCACATCTGATCAAGATACCGTTGTACTCTGAGGTAAGCTTCTTCGTTGCCCTCTACCCCTCCAACTTTGGTTCATCTGCAAACATACTAGCTTTACCACCGATTGTCGCATCCATTTATATAATTGAAAAAATTAGTGCACCCAGCACCGATCCTTGTGGCACATCACTGGCTATAGGCCTCCAGTCAGAAAGGCAAGCCTCCACCACCATCCACTGTCTTTTACCTTAGAGTGAATTCTGTATCCAAATGG
>NW_025191868.1:1935-3596 GCF_004010195.1 Chiloscyllium plagiosum
TTCAACCCCAGGGCATCAATGTGGACTTCAACAGTTTCCTCATTTCCCCTTCCCCCACCTCACCCGAGTTCCAAACTTCCAGCTCAGCACTGTCCTCATGACCTATCCTACCTGCCTATCTCCTTTTCCACCTATCCACTCCACTCTCTTCTCCCTGATCTATCACCTTCATCCCCTCCCCCACTCACCCATTGTAATCTATGCTACTTTCTCCCCCCCCCCCCCCTCCTCTCGCCTATCTATCGACGCTTCAGGCTCACTGCCTTTATTCCTGATGAAGGGCTTTTGGCCGAAATATCGATTTCGAAGCTCCTTGGATCCGGCCTGAACTGCTGTGCTCTTCCAGCACCACTAATCTAGAATCTGGTTTCCAGCATCTGCAGTCATTGTTGTTACCCTGTAAAGAGATCTGCTGTATTCACCTGGGGTTTAGAGAGACGAACTTCTGAAACTACATTTAATTGGGGAGCAGTGTGCTTAGGGACGCTGATTGAACAAGGAAGCGAGCACAGAGTGGTGTCACCTTCTTCAACACGATCTACAACTTCACACTATGGGGAGGACGGTGCTGCCAGTGTCTGTTAGGAGCACAGTTTCATTCATCTTTAATGATCCGGAACTTTCCAGGCAGGAGTGGATGACATATCCAACATCTTCCAGTATGTCAACATCAATGTCACCATTCAGTCACGAATGATATATTTGATGGATGAGGTAATTGAAATGTTAACGAGCTAACGAGTGTATCTTTGTTTCACAGTACAGATGGTTTATATAACTCTGCATGGCCCCCAGGTCAATGGGGAGACGTAGAGGAACTGAGGACCGCTCACTCCATTCACGTTTCAGTGTGATTCATGGACAACACATCATGTTGGTGAATCCTCGCAGTCCTGGTCGCTTCCATAGCCTCTTCATTCAGAAGCAGTCAATTATTCCCACTATGTTCAAGTCTCCATGGAAAAAGAAAGGGTGGCCTCTCCGATGAAGGCCGTCCCCTTGATACGTGGCACAACTCACCATCCCCTCACCTCTCCCCATCATCAACCAAACATATCAACATATCCCGTGTGTAGTGAGAGTCAAGGGGCAACTGGGAATATAAGGAAACAGACCATCAGGGAGATGGAGCAACACTTTTGATGTCTGAAAAGGTCATAGTGAAGCCTCCAGTGCACATTGTATCAATTAGCTCTGTTTTCTCTCTCCGTTTCAGAAGCATACATACCGTCATTCTTCCTGAAAAAGAAGACAGCTTATCCATCCCATTATACTCCACTTGCCAATCTATTATCCAGTGACTTTCGATGTACATATCCATTTGCAAACACTTCAGGCTATCTTGATAATTTAATGTCTTGCTTATGTAAGTGTCATCACACAATGTAGTAACAGTGCATCTATTCCATTTATTGATATAGATTGGAAGTAGCGGAAGACCCTCCACTGGTTACATTCT
Organism: Chiloscyllium plagiosum; assembly: GCF_004010195.1. Classification (NCBI taxonomy): domain Eukaryota; kingdom Metazoa; phylum Chordata; class Chondrichthyes; order Orectolobiformes; family Hemiscylliidae; genus Chiloscyllium; species Chiloscyllium plagiosum. The sequence continues at coordinate 3,395 of NW_025191868.1, forward strand.
GTCGAACTGCCTTCCTCTCGAGTGTCTGCTTCTGTTTGATAACTAGCAGTCCCCCATTCCTATTTAGCACATTCGAAAGACTGATTACGAAAGAGGAGCAACAGTCAACAATTCAGCTCCTCGAGCCTGCTTCAACGTTTAACGCAATCATGGCTGATTTCATCACGGACTCAGCACCACCTGCTTGCTCTCTATATCGCTT
>NW_025191869.1:0-3597 GCF_004010195.1 Chiloscyllium plagiosum
CAACCCCCACCCCCCCCCCGTGCCCGACCTCCCGCAGGACTGAGACGAGAAGCGCCATTCGGCCCATCGAGCCTGCTCCATCCTCAACGCCCACTTTGCTGCCCTTTCCCCTCGATTACCTTGCTGATTTTAAGAAGAAACAAAATCTATCTCAGCCTCGACAGCCCCCTGCCGTGAAGGATTCTACAGATCCACACATTATTAAGTTGGGAGGGTGGAGGGGGCAGGGTGGAATGCCAAGTTCCAAGACAGGGAGAGCTCAGGAGGACAAAATCCCTGGCTTTTTAAAACACACACACACACACACAGGAAGAATGTCACAGCCCGGGAGGAGGTAGAATTTCAAGTAAAGGCCTGGAGCTACGGAGATCCGTTAGCTGCGTTTCTGGCCCGATGCCTCTCAGGAAATTATGCAAAGAGAATGCGGCAGGCGATAGGTGCGCCCTGTCACAGTTAGGGGACCACAGGCCAGAAGTTAGGAATCCAGCACAGGCTTTCTGGCCTAGTCGCCTCAGGCTCCATTGCGGCCTACTCTCTGACACACAGTTGACAGGGTCAAACTCACACAATTCCCTGTCTTGTTTCTGGGTGGGTGTCCGGGAGGGGTTCGACATTAAAACAGAAGCTGTGACTGATTTCACAACCCCTCCAACACTCGCTTATTTCTCCAGGGAAGACAGGACGTGAGAGGTTGTCGGTCTGGTGAATGCGAGCGAGATCCCTCTGCATTAACCCGTCAAGTACTGTTCTCAAGTTCATAACCTTCAGAGGATATGACTGACCGAAAGGGATTAGAGGACAGGATGGTGTTAAGTTGCTGATTCCCTGGAGGTAGAGGAGACTGGGGACGAGTTAGACACGGAGTCAAGCTTCCTCTACGCTGACACCCCCATCAAACACTCCCAGGACAGGGACAGCAAACAGTTACAAACAGATAAAGGTTTCCTCTAAACCCACGCCCCCAAACACTCCCAGGACAGGGAGAGCACAGGGTGAGATACAAAGTAAAGCTCCCTCTACACTGTCTCCCATTAAACACTCCCAACACAGGATTAGGTACAGAGTGAAGCCCGGTACACCGACACCCCCATCTAGCACTCCCAAGCAAGGCACAGCATGGGGTTAGATACAGAGTAAAGCTCTCTCTACACTGTCCCCCCCCCGATCCCAGGGACAGGGACAGCACGGGGTTAGATACAGAGTAAAGCTCTCTCTACACTGTCCCCCCCCATCCCAGGGACAGGGACAGCACAGAGTTTGATACAGAGTAAAGCTCCCTCTACACTGTCCCCCCATTCCCAGGGACAGGGACAGCATGGGGTTAGATACAGAGTAAAGCTCTCTCTACACTGTCCCACCCATCCCACGGACAAGGACAGCATGGGGTTAGATACAGAGTAAAGCTTCCTCTACACTGCTCCCCCCCATCCCAGGGACAGGGACAGCACAGGGTTAGATACAGAGTAAAGCTCCCGCTACACTGTCCCCCCCCATCCCAGGGACAGGGACAGCATGGGGTTAGATACAGAGTAAAGCTCCCTCTACACTGTCCCCCCATCCCAGGGACAGGGACAGCACGGGATTAGATACAGAGTAAAGTTCCCTCTACACTGTCCCCCGTATTCCAGGAACAGGGACAGCACGGGGTGAGATACAGAGTAAAGCTCCCTCTACACTGTCCCCCAATCCCAGGGACAGGGACAGCACGGGGTTAGATACAGAGTAAAGCTCCCTCTACACGTCCCCCCCCCGATCCCAGGGACAGGGACAGCACGGGGTTAGATACAGAGTAAAGCTCCCTCTACACTGTCCCCCCCATCCCAGGGACAGGGATAGCACGGGGTTAGATACAGAGTAAAGCTCCCTCTACACCGTCCCCCATCCCAATGGACAGGGACAGCACGAGGTTAGATACAAAGTAAAGCTCCCTCTACACTGACCCCCATCCCAGGGACAGGGATAGCACAGGATTAGATACAGAGTAAAGCTTCGTCTACACTGTCCCCCCCATCCCAGGGACAGGGACAGCACGGGGTTAGATACAGAGTAAAGCTCTTTCTACACTGTCCCCCCCATCCCAGGGACAGGGACAGCACGGGGTTAGATACAGAGTAAAGCTCCCTCTACACTGTCCCCCCATTCCAGTGACAGGGACAGTACGGGATTAGATACAGAGTAAAGCTCCCTCTACACTGTCCCCCCCCATCCCAGGGACTGGGACAGCACGGGGTTAGATACAGAGTAAAGCTCCCTCTACACTGTCCCCCCATCCCAGGGACAGGGACAGCACGGGGTTAGATACAGAGTAAAGCTCCCTCTGCACTGTCCCCCCCATCCCTGGGACAGGGACAGCACGGGGTTAGATCCAGAGTAAAGCTCCCACTACACTGTCCCCCCCCATCCCAGTGACAGGTACAGCACGGGGTTAGATTCAGAGTAAAGCTCCCTCTACACTGTCCCCCCCCATCCCTGGGACAGGGACAGCACGGGGTTAGATACAGAGTAAAGCTCCCTCTACACTGTCCCCCCCCATCCCAGGGACAGGGACAGCACGGGTTAGATACAGAGTAAAGCTCCCTCTACACCATCCCCCATCAAACTGAAAGAAAGTGATCTCTTGCCTGACAGCTGCTTCCTCTGGCACAGACTGAAATGGGGTGGGAGGACGCACTGGCCGTGACTCTCACTGAATCATTCCGATAACCACTGTCAGCTCAGAGGTCACGGCCTGACTCATCCCTGCCCCGTATCTGAAGGGGACTCAGTGACTGTCTGGCTCCGGGCCTTCAGGCCCGCCCGCTCAGAGCCGTCAGCCAGCCGCAAGGCTTAGCCAAGTCGCTAGTGAGACACATTCTTAAAATAAAACTATTTTAAAGGAACCTTTGTTGTCTCACTGCACTCGCCACAACGGTTCAAACACCATCCTTAAAACCAAGCTGTGGGCCATTCAATCCGGCTTTCTTACCCCAGCCGGGTTTGCCTGAGCTCAGAATCACAGATTCCCCACAGTGTGGAAACACAGGCCCTTCGGCCCAATAAGTCCATGCCAACCCTTCAAAGGGTAACCCACCCAGACCCATTCACCTACCCAATTATTGACCCCTGACTAATGCACCTGACCTGCACATCCCTGGGCACATCGGGACAATTTAGCATGGCCAATCCACCCTAACCTGCACATCCCTGGGGCACTATGGGACAATTTAGCATGGCCAATCCACCCTCACCTGCACATCTTTGGATTGTGGGAGGAAACCCACACAGACACAGTAGGGGGGGGAGAATGTGCAAACTCCACACAGACAGTCACCCTGAGGCTGGAATCAGACCCGGGTCCCTGGTGCTGTGAGGCAGCGGTGCTAACCACTGAGCCGCTGTGTTGCTGCAGCATCGACAGGGAGGCTGAGACTTGCTTGTGGGTCGCCTCAGGGTCGGATCCGATCTGCTTGGGAAACCCACAAACACGCCCGCGTGGGAGGAACAACAAATGGCGAGACCTCACTCCCTTCCCAGAATGCTCTGTCAATCAGAGAATGGAATCGGGAGGTATCATTCCAGGGAACTCCCTCCACCTCTCTCCCCCCAATCTGCTCCACT
>NW_025191870.1:0-2513 GCF_004010195.1 Chiloscyllium plagiosum
GGTCAGTGTGGAGGGAGAGCAGCATTGTCAGAGTGTCAGTGTGAAGGGAGTGCAGCATTTTCAGTGGATAAGTGTGGAGGGAGTGCAGCATTTTCAGTGAGTCAGGCGGGGGGATTGCAGGAGTTTCAGTGGATCAGTGTGGAGGGAGTGCAGCATTGTATGATGATCAAAATGGAGGGAGGGCTGCGTTGTCAGAGGATCAGTGTGGAGGGAGTGCAGCATTGTCAGAGGTTCAGTGTGGATGGAGTGAACCATTGTCAGAGGATCAGTATGGAGGGAGTGCAGCATTGTCTGAGGATCAGTGTGGAGGGAGTGCACCATTGTCAGAGGGTCAGTGTGTAATGAGTGTGGCATTGTCAGAGGGTCAGTGTGGAGGGAGTGCAGCATTATCAGAGGATCAGTGTGGAGGGACTGCAGCATTGTCAGAGGATCATTATTGAGGGAGTGCAGCATTGTCAGAGGATCAGTATGAAGGTAGTGCAGTATTGTCGGAGGGTCAGTGTGGTCGGTGTGCAGCATTGTCAGAGTGTCAGTGTGGAGTGAGTGCAGCATTGTCAGAGTGGCAGTGTTGAGGGAGTGCTGCATTGTCAGAGGATCAGTGTGGAGGGAGTGCAGCATTGTCAGAGGATGAGTGTGAAGGGTGTGCAACATTGTCATTGGGTCACGTGTGGAGGGAGTGCAGCATTGTCAGAGGATCTGTCTGGAGGGAGTGCAGCATTGTCATATAGTCAGGACGGGGGGATTGCAGCATTGTCAGAGGGTCAGTGTGGAGGGAGTGCAGCGTTGTCAGAGGGTCAGTGTGGAGGGAGTGCAGCAATGTCAGAAGTTCAATATGGAGGGATTGCAGTATTGTCGGAGGGTCAGTGTGGTCGGTGTGCAGCATTGTCAGAATGTCAGTGTGGAGTGAGTGCAGCATTGTGAGAGGGTCAGTGTGGAAGGAGTGTAGCATTGTCAGAGGATCAATGTGGAGGCGGTGCAGCATTGTCAGAGAGATAGGTCGGGCGGATTGCAGCATTCTCAGAGCGTCGGTGTGGAGGGAGTGCAGCATTGTCAGTGTATCAGTGTGGAGGGAGTGCAGCGTTGTCAGAGGGTCAGTGTGGAGTGAGTGCAGCAATGTCAGAAGTTCAATATGGAGGGAGTGCAGCATTGTCAGAGGGTCAGTGTGGAGGGAGTGTAGCATTGTCAGATGATCAGTGTGGAGGGAGTGCAGCATTGTCAGAAGATCCGTATTAAGGGAGTGCAGCGTTGTCAGACGGCCGGTGTGGAGGGAGTGAAGCATTGTCAGAGCATCAGTGTGGAGGGAGTGCAGCATTGTCAGAGGATCAGTATGAAGGGAGTGCAGTATTGTCGGAGGGTCAGTGTGGTTGGTGTGCAGCATTGTCAGAGTGTCAGTGTGGAGTGAGTGCAGCATTGTGAGAGGGTCAGTGTGGAAGGAGTGTAGCATTGTCAGAGGGTCAGTGTGGAGGTAGAGCAGCATTGTCAGAGAGTCAAGACGGGGGATTGCAGCACTGTCACAGGGTCAGTTTGGAGGGAGTGCAGCATTTTCAGTGGATCAGTGTGGAGGGAGAGCAGCATTGTCAGAGGATCAGTGTGGTGGGAGTGCAGCATTGTCAGAAAATCAAGACGGGGGGTTGCAGCACAGTCAGATGTTTAGTGTGGATGGAGTGCAGCATTGTCAGAGGGTCAGTATGGAAGGAATGCTGCATTGTCAGAGTTTCTGTGTGGTTGGAGTGCAGCATTGTCAGATAGTCAGGACGGGGGGATTGCTGGATATTCAGAGGATCAGTGTGGAGGTAGTGCAGCATTGTCAGTGTACCAGTGTGGAGCGAGTGCAGCATTGTCTGTATACCAGTGTGGAGGGAGTGCAGCATTGTCAGAGGATCTGTGTGGAGGAGGTGCAGCATTGTCAGAGAGTCAGGACGGGGGAATTGCAGCATTGTCAGAGGGTCGGTGTGGAGGAAGTGCAGAATTGTCAGAAGGTCAGTGTGGAGAGAGTGCTGCAATGTCAGAAGATCAATATGGAGGGAGTGCAGCATTGTCAGAGGGTCAGTGTGGAGGGAGTGCAGCATTGTCAGAGGATCAGTGTGGAGTGAGTGCAGCATTGTCAGAGGATCAGTATTGAGGGAGTGCAGCATTGTCAGACGGCCCGTGAGGAGGGAGTGAAGCATTGTCAGTGCATCAGTGTGGAGGGAGTGCAGCATTGTCAGAGGATCAGTATGGAGGGAGTGCAGTATGGTCAGAGGGTCAGTGCGGAGGGAGTGCAGAATTGTCGGAGGATCAGTGTGGAAGGAGTGTAGCATTGTCAGAGGGTCAGTGTGGAGGGAGAGCAGCATTGTCAGAGAGTCAAGACGGGGGATTGCAGCACTGTCACAGGGTCAGTGTGGAGGGAGTTCATCATTTTCAGTGAGTCAGGGCGGGGGTTTGCGGCATTTTCCGTGGAACAGTGTGGAGGGAGTGCAGGATTGTCAGAGGATCAGTGTGGAGGGAGTGCAGCATTGTCAGAGGATCAGTAT
>NW_025191870.1:2834-3597 GCF_004010195.1 Chiloscyllium plagiosum
TGCAGCATTGTCAGAGGATCAGTGTGGAGGCGGTGCAGCATTGTCAGAGAGATAGGTCGGGCGGATTGCAGCATTCTCAGAGCGTCGGTGTGGAGGGAGTGCAGCATTGTCAGTGTATCAGTGTGGAGGGAGTGCAGCGTTGTCAGAGGGCCAGTGTGGAGGGAGTGCAGCAATGTCAGAAGTTCAATATGGAGGGAGTGCAGCATTGTCAGAGGGTCAGTGTGGAGGGAGTGTAGCATTGTCATAGCATCAGTGTGGAGGGAGTGCAGCATTGTCAGAGGATCAGTATTGAGGGAGTGCAGTATTGTCAGACGGCCGGTGTGGAGGGAATGAAGCATTGTCAGAGCATCAGTGTGGAGGGAGTGCAGCATTGTCAGAGAGTCATGACGAGGGGATTGCAGCATTTTCAGTGGATCAGTGTGGAGGGAGTGCACCATTGTCAGAGGGTCAGTGTGGAGTGAGTGCACCATTGTCAGAGGGTTAGTGTGGAGGGAGTGCAGCATTGTCAGAGGGTAAGTATGGAGGGAGTGCGGCATTGTCAGAGGGTCAGTGTGGAAAGAGTGTAGCATTTTCAGAGGGTCAGTGTGGACGGTGTGCAGCATTGTCAGAGAGTGAATATGGGGGATGGCAGCACTGTCAGAGGGTCAGTGTGGAGGGAGTGCAGCATTTTCAGTGGATCAGTGTGGAGGGAGTGCAGCATTGTTAGAGGATCAGTTTGGAGGGAGTGCACCATTGTCAGAGGGTCAGCGTGGAGGGAGTGCAG
>NW_025191871.1:0-2263 GCF_004010195.1 Chiloscyllium plagiosum
TCAACTATTTACAATCTATATCAATGATCAGTGAGATGGAACAGATGTACTGATACTGAGTTTGGTGATGTCGCTGTGTTAAGGAAGAGATTACATTATCAAGAGCGTGTGGAGAGTCTGCAAATAGATGCAGAGTGGTAAAAGCAATGGATAATCTTTTGGCAGATAGAATATAACATGATATAACCTGTCATTTCATTTACAGGAATAATGGAAGGCAGTATGTTACTGAAATGGAGAGGGATTACAGGAATTAATGATACTGTGGACTGGGGAGTTCACGCAGACCCGTTCAAACATGGGAGGTTTTGCTCCATCCCTGATCGTCTGCTCCTTGATGCTCCAAGTGACCCAATTGCTCTCCGTATACATGAATATTTTGATGTAGTTCGTTGGTGGTGGGATTATGTGCATCAATGGCCTTTATCCAAGATACATTCATTCCTTTCTACATGGAGACACGAAGACGACGTGAATGGCTGCCTGCTTCTGAATGAAGGAACTGTGGCTGCTTTCAGGACAGTGGGTATTCATCAACATGATGTACTGTGCATGGACACACTGTAATATTAATAGAGAGAGAGAGCTCCTTTAGTTCCTCTACCTCTCCCTTTATTGGTATCTGGTTTATGTCTAAACATTTTCACGACATGTTTCATCTGTACAGGATATTGGTTTGGCCACTTTTATAATATTGCCTTTAACTCTGGTCTCCCTGCTGTCGGGAGGGCGTTGTCAAACTTGAAAGGGTACAGAAGAGATTTAAAATAATGTTGCAGGTGTTAGAGGGTTAGAGTTATAGGGAGAGTTTGAATAGGCTGGGACTATTTTCAAGTGTTGAGGCTGACGGGTGATCTTAAAGAGGTTTATAAAATCATGAGGGGCATAGATACGGTAAACAGTCAATGTCTTTTCCCAGGATAGGCGAGTCCAAAATAAGAAGACAAGGGTTTAAGGTGAGAGGGGTAAGATTTAAAAAGGGAGGTGTGGCACAACATTTTCACACAGAGACCGCTGTCAAAAAAGGTTGTGGAGGCTGTTACATTTACACCATTTAAAAGGCATTTGAACGGATACATGCTTGGGAAGTGTTTAGAGGGAGATGTGCCAAGTGCTGGCAAGGGGGACGAGATTTATTTAAGATATTTGGTCGGTATGGACGATCAGACCGAAAGGTATTTTTCCGTGCTGTGAATCTCTGAGACGCTATTGCCTCTTGAGTGTATGACACAGAGACTGGAGGAGGGTATTCAGCTTCTGAATTCTGTCAGTCAGCTTGTTTGCTCAATTGCTGAGAGTAAAATACAAACATACATCATTCAAATTTTGATGGTGTTTTACAGAAACAGGAGAAAGGCTTTTAGTCACGAGAAGCTGTCAGGACTGTGAAGAGTCCATTAAGAACCTCAAGTCCATTCCACAGGAGCGGCAGGTGAGCACAGAGATATTGGAGCCTGTTACTCAGTAGCAGGAAGGGGGCATCTACTATCGCAAACCTTGGATCAGGAGGCAGTCACTCAGCTGCCCAAGATTGGGACACAGGAACAGGACGCAGTCATTCAACTGCTTGAGACTGGGGCACAGGGAAAGGAGGGAGTCACTCAGAGATCGAAACTGGGGCACAGGAAATCTGGATGTTAGTGAGGCCCCAGCAAACTGTTATGCAGGAGGTGACTCACTCCCGACCAGTATGGGAGACTGGGAGAGAAGGGGAGTTTGCTTGGAACAAACAGAAATATATGAATTAGTTGCATTGGTGGTCCATTCAATCCTGCCCCACCATTCACAAAGACCACGGCTGATCTGGTGGTGATTCCCTCATTCCATTTTACCGAGACTCCACTCTCTGCATCCTCTGCTCCGTTTGTTGGTCATTTTGCACACTCAGATGCTGCAACAACACTCACCATGATTCACCCAGAAGGATGGGTCTAACAGGAGGAGTCAGGATTTGACGGGTCCAATCACAAGAATGAAAACACAAAATAAAGGTATTGTTAGATGTTTAGTTCTCTCACATTCTCAATCCAACTCACATAACAAGCCCACCCATTACATATTCAGGATGGAGCACAGTGTAGATGCGGCTAGTGTACAGCTGTATGCAACCTAACAATATCCAGAGTGAAACTCTGTGCAGCCCACAACAATGCTTGATCTATAATCCTGGGGAGCTGCGCAGTCCGCACTGGTTCATTCATATATAAACCCAGCCTATTGCATTGGTCGGTAACACTGTATTAGATCACTGCCCAGTGTGGGG
>NW_025191871.1:2290-3597 GCF_004010195.1 Chiloscyllium plagiosum
ATGGCCAATTCACCTAACCTGCACATCTTTGGACTGTGGGAGGAAACCGGAGCACCCGGAGGAAACCCACGCAGACACGGGGAGAACGTGCAAACTCCACACAGTCAGTCGCCTGAGGCGGGAATTGAACCCGTGTCTCTAGCGCTGTGAGGCAGCAGTGCTAACCACTGTGCCACCGTGCCGTGTATTAGATCACTGCCCAGTGTGGGGAAAGATGTAACCAATGCTGGAAGTGACAGGATGTGCAGTTCCCATCCATTTACAGCTCCATGTATCCACTGTACCTTGACAAGGGGTGCTGCGAATGTGAAAGTCACTGCGAGGAAGAGATGGAAATGGACACAATTTAAATACCAATAGTTCTGTTAAAGGCGCATATCACTCTAGTATTTAATGATGAAATAACTGAGATAATATCCAATGAGGTTTTCTGAACTGGGCAAAGAAGTAAGAGCGGAATGGTGATGTTATCGTGGTTGCAGTATAAGCCTCTAAATAATCAATGGGAATTAGAGGAATAAATATGCAGGGACACTGGCTGGACTTGCAGGAGCAATAGGGTTGTCATAATAGGTGATTTTAATTTTCCTAACATAGACTGGGACTTCCAGATGGTTAAGAACTTAGATAGAACGTAATTCGTTAAGTTGTGTTCAGGAAAGTTTCCACAAACAATATATAGAGGGTCCTACTGGGGAAGGGACAAACTCGACCTACTTTTGGGAAATAGGGTAGGATAGGTGACAGAGGTAAAGTGGGGGAGAATTTTGGGAAAAGTGACTAGAGCTGTATTAATTTTAAAATAGTTATGGTAAGGACAAAATTGGTCCACGGATTCAAGTTCTCAGTTGGGGCAAGGCGTATTTTGTTGAAATTAGACAGGGGATTGCAGGGGATGATTGGAGTAGTTTGTTTCCAGGTAAAAGGATCCCCGGCAAGGGGGCGGGCTTCAAAAATGAGATAGCTCGAGTTCAAGATCTATATGTTCCTGTGATGGTGAAGGGAAGGTGAGACTGGAAGAGAGAACCCTGGATGACAAGAGATATTGAGGCTCTGACCAGCAAAAAAAAGGAGGCGTGGCTCAGGTACAGGCAGCTGGGACCAAGGGAATCCCTGGATGTACACAGGGGATACAGGAGTTTAGTGAAGAAGGAAATCAGCAAGGCGAAAAGTGGGTATGAGATAGCCTTGGCTGAGCAGATTGGTGTGAATCCAAATTCAGTATAGTTCAGAAAAAGAACAACTAGAGAGAGAATAGGACGTCTTAAAATAAAAAAAAAAATAGGCACGCATGTGTAAAACCTCAC
>NW_025191872.1:0-1885 GCF_004010195.1 Chiloscyllium plagiosum
GGTTTCCAGCATCTGCAGTCATTGTTTTTACCTCATTCAGTCAGTGTTCAATGCCCTGAGGCTGCTTCTGCTGAAAGTTGACAAACAGGTTTATAGGCTTTGTAAGGTATTGTATTCGGAGGGCGGGGTACATGGGAGAACAGATACAGGGCACAGGCACTTCACAAAGATCCTTCTCAATGTAACTTTGTGATGTTAATTCAGAAGAAACAGCTCAGACCTAACATTTCAGTTAATCAGCCAAGGGGAGTATATATGTAATTGCAAAGACTTCTTGTAAAGACGGTACAGAACCGAACTTTAGTGACTATGTTTGTACGTAAAGTTTTTTGTGAACAAAGTATCTTTTTGAAATTGATATAAATATTTTTTCGAGGGGGACCAAGCATCTTGAGCTTGTGGAGGCATTGCCCTTGTCCCTAGTCTTTCTTAAATAAACGCTAGACAAGTTCGATACTCCCCGGGTACAGACATCAAACGGTCATCAACGGGGAGGAGATGGTGGGATGGTCACGGGGGGCTCAGAGTTGCCTCACCCCACCCGGGTTCGATTCCAGCCTCGGGCGACTGTCTGTGTGGAGTTGGCACATTCTCTCCGTGTCAGCCTCCGGGTGCTCCAGTTCCCACCCACTGTCCAAAGATGTGCAGGCTGGGTGGGTTAGCCAGAGGAAATGAAGGGATCCGGGGATAGAGGGGGTAGGGTGGTATGTCAGTGTGAACCTGATAGGCCGAATGACCTGCTTCCACATCTTCGGGATTGTATGATCAATCCAGAGACTCAAATAATGTTCCGGGCCCTGGGCTCCAATCTTGGAGGTGGCTGTGGGTCATCACAGTGAGAACAGGTTTGGGGATGAACACGGTCCAAGGGGGCAACAGGTTTGCTTTCTGAGGTGTTGAGGGCATGAATGTTCTGTCGAGGTGCTTTGGGGATAAACATACTGAGGGGACGGTTTCTAATGTATTGAGGGAGCACTATCTGTCAGTACAGGGTGCAGATGGTCGAAAGGTACAGATACACTTCATAGAACATAGAACATAGGTCATCGAACAGTACAGCACAGAACAGGCCCTTCAGCCCTTGATGCTGTGCCGACCATCGATCCTCATGTAACCGAAACCTAAAGTATGAACCCTCAAATTTCTATGACCATATGCATGTCCAGCAGTCACTTAAATATCCCCAATGACCTCACTTCCACAACTGCTGCTTGCAACGCATTCCATGCTCTCACAACTCTCTGCTTAAAGAACCCGCCTCCGACATTCCCTCTATATTTTCCTCCAAACAGCTTAAAACTATGACCTCTCGTGTTAGCAATTTCTGCCCTGGGAAAAAAAGTGTCTGGCTATCAACTCTATCTATGCCTCTCATTATCTTGTATACCTCAATTAGGTCCCCTGTCTTCCTTCTTTTTTCCACTGAAAGAAGTCCGAGCTCAGTCAATCTCTCTTTGTTAGATAAGCCCTCCAGTCCAGGCAGCATTCTGGTAAACCTCCTCTGAATCCTCTCCAAAGCATCCACATCTTTCCTATAATAGGGCGACCAGAACTGGACACAGTATTCCAAGTGCGTTCTAACCAAAGTTTTATAGAGCTGTATCAAGATCTCACGACTCTTAAACACAATCCTCCTGTTAATGAAAGCCAAAACACCATATGCTTTCTTAACAACCCTGTCCACTTGGGTAGCCATTTTAAGGGATCTATGTACCTGCACACCAAGATCCCTCTGTTCCGTCACACTGCCAAGAATCCTGTCTTTAATCCTGTACTCAGATTTCAAATTTGACCTTCCAAAATGCATCACCTCCATTTATCCAGGTTGAACTCCATCTGCCACCTCTCAGCCCATCTCTGCATCCTGCCAATGTCCCGCTGCAGC
>NW_025191872.1:2180-3597 GCF_004010195.1 Chiloscyllium plagiosum
ACGACAGACGTGAGAGTGTCTGGTCTGTAATTGCTGGGGATTTCCCTATTTCCTTTCTTGAAGAGAGGAATTATATTTGCCTCCCTCCAGTCCTCAGGTACAACTCCGGTGGAGAGCGAGGATGCAAAGATCTTCGCAAGCGGCAAAGCAATCACGTTTCTTACTTCCCAAAGCAGCCGAGGACAAATCTGGTCTGGCACTGGCGACTTGTCAATCTTAATGTTTGTCAAAATGTTCAGCACATCAGCTTCCTCAATCTCTATCTGTTCCAGCATTCTTACCTGCTCCTCAATGGTTTCATTCACTACAAGGTCCTTTCCTTTAGTAATGACAGAAGCAAAAAAACTCATTTAGGGGGTTCCCCTGCCTCCTAAGACTCTACACACAAGTTCCCTCTGCTATCCCTGAGCGGCCCTACTCTTTCTTTGATCATTGTCTTACTCCTCACATCCGTGTAAAATGTCTTTGGATTCTCCCTAATCCTTCCTGTAAAGCCTTTTTCCTGCCCCCTCCTGGCTCTCCTCAGGCCATTTTTGAGCTCCTTCCTCGCCTGCCTGTAATCCTCTAGAGCTGAGAAAGACCCTTCCTTCCTCCACCTTACATAAGCTGCCTTCTTTCTTTCGAAAAGAAGCTCCTCCGCTCTCGACATCCAAGGTTCTTTTATCTTACCCCTTCTTGCCTGTCTCAGAGGAACACATTTATGCATCACTCGCAACAACTGTTCCTTAAACCGTCTCCACATATCTGTCGTGGCCTTTCCATGGAATAATTGCTCCCAGTCCATAGTTCTCAACTCACGTCTGATAGTATCATAGTTTCCTTTTCCCCAATTAAATATCCTTCCATTGTGCCTGCTTCTCTCCTTCTCCATGGCTATATAGAATGTGAGGCAGTTGTGGTCACTATCACCAAAATGCTCTCTCACTGCAAGATCTGACAGCTGCCCCAGCTCATTGCCGATCACCAAAATCAAAATGGCCTCTCCCCTCGTCGGCCGCTTCAATGTGCTGAGTTAGGAAACCCTCATGAAACACCTTACAAAAATAGCTCCTTCCAAACCATCTGCTCGAACGAGGTTTCCAATCAATATTGGGAAAGTTAAAGTCACCCGTTACAACAACCCTCTTCCATTCACTCTTTACCAAAATCTGCTGACCTATGCTTTCTTCAATCTCCCTGCTGCTGTTGGGGGGTCTGTAGTAAACCCCTAATGAGGTGACTGCTCCCTTACTGTTCCTAATTTCCACCCATACAGCCTCAGTAGGCAGACCGTCCTCGACAATGGTAACTTCTGTAGCTGTGATACCCTCTCTGATTTCCTTTCTGAATTCATTGCATGTGGTGTCCCTCAAAGGTTGGCCAACACGGTGGCTCAATGGTGGGAACTGCTGTCTCACAGCATGAGGGACCCAGGTTC
>NW_025191873.1:0-1763 GCF_004010195.1 Chiloscyllium plagiosum
TGTGGGAAGGAGGTTTTCCATTTCATGGGACATCGGCATCAGTTTTTGGAACCTGGGCGATCTGTACCGATAAGACAGTCTCCACCTGAACCGATCTGGAACCAGTGTTCTGGTGAAAAGGATAAATAGGGTGGTCACTAGGACTTTAAACTTATGAGTCTGGGGAAAGGGAAAGCAACAGGGAATATGGAGTCAAGTAGAAAGACGAGCAGCGGGTTAGCATGTGTGCAGGGTTTAAGTTCAAGGCAGACTAGAATTGAAGCAAAAAAGAAGGATAACTTCGAACATATTAGTAGAGATGTTGGAAATCATGAGGATAAGAAAACTAGCATTAAGGCACTTTACTTGAATGCTCGTTGTATTCGTAACAAAGTAGATGAATTAACAGCACAAATCATGGTGAATGATGATGATGTGGTAGGCATCACAGAGAGGTGGTTGCAGCGGGTTCAGGACTGGCAGTTAAACATCCAAGGATTTACAACTGAAAGAGAGAGAGAGGGCAGAGTTGCCTTTTTAGTTCAGAATGAAATTAGTCTATGGCCTTGTACTTTGGGAAAAGGAATACAGGCATGGACTATTTTCTGAACGGTGAGAAAATTCATAAAGCCAAAGTACAAAGGGATCTGGGAGTGCTAGTCCCGGATTCTCTAAAGATTGACTTGCAGGTTGAGGCTGTGATGAAGAAAGCAAATGTAATGTTGTCATTTATCTCAAGAAGGTTGGAATATTAAAGCAGTGAAATGCTACTGAGATTTTAGAAAGCTCGAGATAAGCCTCACTTCGAACAATGTGACCTATTTTGGGCCCCACACCTCAGGAAGGACATACTGGCACTGGAGTGTGTCCAGCAGAGATTCACACGGATGATCCCTGGAATAGTAGGCTGAACATACGATGAATATCTGAGGATCCTGGGATTGTATTCATGAGAGTTTAGAAGGTTGAAGGGAGATGTACAAAACACTTAGAAGATAATGCATGGCTGAGAAAGGGTGGACGCTGGGAAGTTGTTTCCGTTGGGCAGGGAGACTCGGACCCATGGGCACAGCCTTAGAATTAGAGGGGGTCAATTTAGAACAGAAATGAGAGACATTTCGTCAGCCAGAGAGTGGTTGGCCTGTGGAATTCATTGCCATGGTGGCCGGGATGTTAAATGTCTTCAAGACAGAGATTGATAAATTCTTGATCTCGCGAGGAATTAAGGGGTACGAGGAGAGTGCGGGTAAGTGGAGTTGAAATGCCCATCAGCCATGATTGAATGGTGGAGTGGACTCGAAGGGTCAAATGGCCTTACTTCCACTCCTATGTCTTATGGTCTTCATTTTTAAACTTCTCCATCAAATCCTGTTTTCAAAGTTCTCTATCCTGTCACTAGTTTATACAGTTAATGGTCGGGCCCTGGGGAGTGTTGCTGAACAAAGAGACCTTGGGATGCAGGTGCATAGTTTCTTGAAAGAGGAGTTGCCGGTAGAAAGGGTGGTGAAGAAGGCATTTGGCATGCTTGCCTTCAATGGTCAGAACATTGACTGTAGTGGTTGAGGCATTGCGTTGCAGCTTTACAGGACATTGGTGAGGCCTCGTCTGGAATACTGCATACAGTTCTGATCGCCTTTCTATAGGAATGCAGAAAAGATTTACAAGGATGTTGCTGGGACTGAGTTACAGGAATAGGCTGAATAGGCTGAAGTATTTTTCCCCAGAGCATTGGAGGCTGAAGGGTTTTTGCAGAGGTTTGTAAAATCATGAGGGGCATGGATAGG
>NW_025191873.1:2209-3598 GCF_004010195.1 Chiloscyllium plagiosum
TACTTGCTGCTGCAGAATATTATATGCTCATATAGAATATTATCAGTTCTATTGGGTGAGTTTTTGAGATGTGCCTTAAAGCAGTCTAGTGGGTGAAAGATTTCTCCAAAGTATTGAGTATTGTTGGAATGGAGAACTGCCACATATATTGTGATCTGACCCCCATGCTGTAATTTTTCAAACAATGAAATGGACAAGATCACTGCCCGTTCATATTCAATACCCTTTTATACATGAAATATGACCTTTGTTTTGCTTCCCACTTCCCTATCTCTATCTCCTGAGGATCTGAAACCTGAATACAGGCTGAGGCAACCAGTTGTTGTCAGGAACAACCACTTCACCCATGCTGTTACTAACTTAAGTGGGAACAAAATGGCTTCTCAATGCAAATAATATGACAAAATGGCTTCTAGGCTGCAAATTGACAATTCTGTTAAAAGCTGCATAAAATAGCTTTTAACGCTGTTCGAACTGCATAATTGACTGATCACAGTCTGCCTCAACAGAGATTAGCAGACAATGCTTCCTTTACAGTAGAGAAATAACTAGACTAGATGAGACATTACTGGTCACCCTAACTGATCTTCAAGTGCAGATGGCAAGATTCGGTTAGTGAGGTGAGGGTGGCTTAAGTGTTGGAAAACAAAGTTGGTTCCCAGGAAATATCATTGGACCAAGTAGCTGTCAGTTAAGATTGTTTCATAAGTTAGTTGGTAATTGTCTGAATATACTATACGATAATGGCCTGTGCCTTTCTTTAAGAGAAGTATAAAAATGTCTGCTTTAAGGGGTGTAGGTTTGCTCGCTGAGCTGTAGGTTTGATATCCAGACGTTTCAATACCTGGCTTGGTAACATCATCAGTGGCGACCTCCAAGTGAAGCGAAGCTGTTGTCTCCTGCTTTCTATTTATATCTTTCTCCTGTCTGGGGTTCCTGGGGTTTGTGGTGATGTCATTTCCTGTCCGTTTTCTGAGGGGTTGATAGATGGCATCTAGATCTATGTGTTTGTTTATGGCATTGTGGTTGGAGTACCAGGCCTCCAGGAATTCTCTGGCATGTCTTTGCTTAGCCTGTCCCAAGATAGATGTGTTGTCCCAGTCGAAATGGTGGTTCTTTTCATCCGTGTGTAGGGCTACAAGGGAGAGAGGGTAGTGTCTTTTTGTAGCTAGCTGGTGTTCGTGTATCCTGGTGGCTAACTTTCTTCCTGTTTGTCCTATGTAGTGTTTGTGGCAATCCTTGCATGGAATTTTGTAGATGATGTTGGTTTTGTCCATGGGTTGTACTGCGTCTTTTAAGTTTGTTAGTTTTCGTTTGAGAGTGTTGGTGGGTTTGTGTGCTACTAGGACTCTGAGAGGTCTTAGTAGTCTGGCTGTCATTTCTGAAACT
>NW_025191874.1:0-3598 GCF_004010195.1 Chiloscyllium plagiosum
CCCTGCCTGACAGGTACATACTTATCTCGGACATACTTGAGTTTTTCCTTGAATAAGCTCCACATTTCTAATGTGCCCATCCCCTGCAGTCTCCTTCCCCATTCTATGCTTCCTAACTGTTGCCTAATCGAATCATAATTGCCTTTCCCCCAGCTGTAACTCTTGCCCAGTGGTATGCACCTATCCCTTTCTATCATTAAAGTAAATATAACATGATTGTGATCCCTGTCACCAAAGTGCTCACGTACTTCCAAGTCTAACACCTGGCTGAGTTCATTACCCAGTACCAAATCTAATGTGGCTTCGCCCCTTGTTGGCCTGTCTACAAACTGAGTCAGGAAGCCCTCCTGCACACACTGGACAAAAACTGTCCCATCCATAGTACTTGTACTATAGTGTTCCTAGTCAATATTTGGAAAGTTGAAGTCCATATGACAACTACCCTGTCTCTCTCATTCATATCGAGAATCATCTCTGCTATCCTTTCCTCTACATTCCTGCAACTATTCGGAGGCCTGTAGAAAACTCCCAACAGGGTGACCTCTCCTTTCCTGTTTCTAAACTCAGCCTATACTACCTCGGTTGACGAGTCCCCAAACATTCTTTCTGCAAAATATTTTCTTGCTGTTGATCTGTTTTCCCTGTTCTCCTCTCATTCCCATGTAACTTGCTTTGTTTCAATTTCAGACTGTTGGGTAGAATTGGAGTGGTCACTGTGAAACTTCATAATCTATTTGAATTCCACCTTATCACCCAAAACCCCCAGGCCCCACCCCACTGCTGGCCAAGGACGGAGTGACTCTGATCAAAGACAAAGAAACAATTTATCTACGCTGGGGGAGCACTTCAGAGGCTTCCTCAAATAGGGCTCTGTCATCGATCCGAGCGTCCGTGAAAGTATCCCACAGCATACTCTACACCACAGGCTCAGCAATGCCCAGCCCCACACGAAGTTGAGAAGGCTGTCCGCCAGCTCAAGAACAACAAGGCTGCTAGAGCAGACGGTCTCCCTGCAGATGCATTGAAGTGCGGAGGCACAGAGCTCTTGCAGCTACTTCAGATCCTGAGCCAACATAACTTTCCATTCCAGAGAGACAAGGCAGCACAGGCCAGGGATGGAGCTTGGGATTTTCCAGATCTCTGTGGGACTCAGTGCCATTCTCCATATGTAAGGCTCACTGCATCAGTCTAATTTCCCATTCTGTCTATTTCTCCGTCTCCTACAGGTACGCAGGAATTTCCCAACTCAGTAGACTTCCCAACTGCTGGGTGTCTCGTCCATCACCACATTGAAGATGGTTGGTCAGCCAGAGAGACAAAGGGTAGGGAGATCTGGAGCCTTCAATAAATCCTGCAGTGAGGTAAGATCACTCACAGTGCACAGAGCAGAGAGCAATAAGAGGGCTCCAAAAATCGGCCAACAAGACATGACATAGGTACAGTGCTGGAGGGGGAGCACACTACAGACACACCCCAGGCTCAATCACCACATCTAATTTAACTTACTTTGTACTGAGACAACATCGGTAGTTCCCAGTTATCAATCAGGCCTGTGCTGTCTCAGTGAACATCAGTACGACAGAGGGAAAAGTGGGCCTCTCAGGAGAGGGTGGGAATGCTGCCTGGGATCTTTCTGTTCTGTGTTTCCTCTCCAACACTGTATCTATGGCATGTCTCATGGATCAGTGTCATCAATAATTTGTAACTCGTATAACAATTCCCGCCCTGTAACCTCCTCCCTTCCCAATAGTCCCTCCACAGATTTTAAATGCACTGTATTCCAGACCAACATCCCTATAGCTCTATATGCTTCAGTGTTTATCTTGGTAGTCTCCTCCTCCAATAAATAGAGACAGAATCATGCAGCACGGAAACAGACTCTTGCCCGATTATTCCATGCCAACCAATTTTCCGAAACAAATCGAGTCACTTTTGTGTGCGTTTGTCCCATATCTGTTAAAACCTTCTCCTCTCCATGTACCTGCTGAATTTCTTTTCCTTGTTGTAACCATTCTTGTTTCTCCCATGTGCCCCTGGAATTTCATTCCATATCTGCACCATCCTCTGTGGATAATGTTGCCCCTCAGCTCCCTCTTTAAATCCTTGCTCTTTCACCTCACGTTTATGCCTCTAATGTTGGACTCATGTACCCTTGACTATTCACCTTACTCGGGGCCCGCATGATTTGATAAACCTTTATAAGGTCAACGTGTAGCCTGCTCTGCCCAAGGGAAATGTGGAGGACAATGTTACAAATATCTCCAACTCTGACCAATGAGGACAAGTGTGCCAAATGCCGCATTCCCCACCCTGTCCCCCTGTGACGCCACTTCCAAGGAACAATGTAACTGGTCTCTTTCTGTTCAACTACACTGCCCAGGGCTCGACCATTAACTGTATTAGTCCTCCGTAGTTTGTGTTAACAAAATCCAACACCTGATCCAACATCTTTCATTCGGTGGTCCACTGGCCCAGTTGTTCAAGATCCCCTTTAATTACCATATTCACTGTCCACTACAAAATTAATTTGATCATCGACAAACTTAGGAAAAATGCCTCCTATATTCTCAACCAAACCATTTATGTCGATGATGCACATCAGTGGACCCAGCCCCGATCCTTATAGTACACTGCTGGTCACAGGCCTCCAGTCTAAACAACAGCCCTCTCCCATCACCCTCTGTCTTCTACTATCAAACCAATTTTGTGTACAGATGGCTGACTTTCCCTGATCCCATGTTATCTGACCTTACAAACCAGTATTTCAAGCTAAATCCTGTCAAAGGCCCTGTTGACGTTAGTGCAGACAATGTATGGTCACCACTTCAACAAAAGCAATCACGTTGGTGAGACCTGATTTTGTATGCACAAAACCGTGCTGACTATCTTTCATCAATCCTTGCCTTACCCAATGCATGTAACTCCTGTCTGACAGAATCACTTCCACAACTTACCCACCACTCACATCGGGCTCATTGGTCTTTAGTTCCATGGCTTTTCATTGCAGTCTTTCTTAATTAATGGAACAAAACCATAGTTTTGTCAGAGTTGTACAGCACGGAAACTGATCCTTTGGTTGATACCAACTATAATCTCAAACTAAACACAACCCAGCAGCATGTTGCTGGCCCATATACCTCCAAACCATTCCTATTCATGGACTTACCCAAATGTTTCTTAAATGTTGTAATTGTACCCCTTCCGCAGGAAGTTCATTCCGCACTCAAACTACCCTCTGTGTAACAATTTGCCCTGCATGTTGTTTTTTTTGAAGATATCCCTCCTCTAACCTAAAAAATGTGACCCTCCACTTGAGACTCCCTCTTCCTGGGGAAAAGGCAACTGCCATTAACTCTATCCATATCCCTCATTTTTTTTTACAAACTTCCATAACGTCATTTCTCATCCTTCAGGCTCCAGTGAAAAAAGACTCAGCCTATCCAGCCATTTTTCAGAACTCAAGCCTTCCATATCCAGCAACGTCCTGGTAAATGTCTTCTGAACCCCCTGCAGCTTAATTATATCCTTCCTATAACAGGGCGACCAGAACTGGACAGAATATTGCAGAACAGGTCTCACCAATATCTGTACAATCTCA
>NW_025191875.1:0-3598 GCF_004010195.1 Chiloscyllium plagiosum
AGACGATGAATCTTTGGAATTCGCCAGTGGCACGAAATTAATTATCAACTGTGTTCTCTCAAATTGTGGAGATGAAATGATGGACTGAATGATAGAATTCTATTCCTACAATTTTCATATTATGGTATTTGATCATCTTCAGCATATTCTTGCATTGACAGAGGTAATGCTTTGTTATTGAATGCATTCAATCCTGAGTAGGACTGACCTTTAGTATTCAAGGAATTCAAGATATATGTTTACGAATGGCAGTATTATCTTGTTTCTCACAATCAGATCAGGTATAATTTCATTCGAAGAGCTCGCAGAAGTTCCATGTAAAATCACATTTAAGTGTCTTCATGTTGATTATAACGTCATGATCTGACTGGTTAATTTGACCCATGATTTTTTTTGGAAGTCATCATTTATAATTTCAAACAACACCGTTAGCAAACGATTTTAGTGAGTCACAATCTCACGTTAACTTATTCCTGCTGGCCCATTCCCACGCCACGCCCTAGACCATTCAATATTATTCCAAACCAAAAATGATGCTATCTTCAGAACTTATTTCTGGATATACCACAACACTTATGTTGGAGTGATAATATGATTCAGTATCATGTTTTGTTCCTTTGACCTTATTTAAACAGCATTTATCATGAATGAACACTTACACATCTGTCATGAGCCAAAACTTATGAGTGTTTGAATCCCGAGGGACAGTGCCTCAGCTTTATGCACCACTCTATCCTGCCGAAACTTCACAAAACCTCTTCATGTCATTTCAAGGTTATACAGCGTCATCAAAGCATAATGGGTATTGGAGTACAAGTAATTAACTGAAAATGTTTATTCAAAGATTAAACATGTTAACCTCCAGGATGCTAATTGTCGCACTATAGGCTTTGCCGTCTGCCTCCAAGAACGTTAATTGACACACTGGAGGCTTTGCGAATTATATAAATAAGAGATCCTCTCAATGAATCATCACTTCGAGCAAGCAGCAAACTCTGAATCTTGGGAGATGACCAGGACAGTTCAGGATCTCAGAGTAAAACTGTGGTATGTTATGTCAATGGAATAAGTCTTCATGCAACAGAATTGAGTCTTTCCAGAATTGATCAGAATCGACATTATTTACAGAAACAGATCATATTCTAAGAGCAGTGAATAGGAGTATGTCCACAATGGATTCGAATCTGACAACCACACGTTGGAGAGTTACAGCAATCAACAGAAATGTGTACCACGCATTTCATGTTCTGTCTACACACTATGACCAAACTCCAATCAATTGGCGAATCTATTAAATACTTCGGATTATCCAAGCAGGATGTTGTCCAATATTGGCGTTTGTTGGTGTCCCTGGTAAATCGCCTTAATCAACTTTAATTTGGTTTAAGACTGTAGACTTGTAATTCTGCCCAATCCACTGCAATCGCTCCTGATTTTTGTTACAAAGCAGCTTTTCGCTGCTCACAGACTGAAATTTACTCATGAATCAATACCCAACCTTGAACCATCAATCCCTGAGTTGAATTCATTTAGATATTTCTTACCAAGCAGCTCAGATACCCGTGGAGGCGTTGAGGTTTGAATGCGGGTGTCCTGAGTCCAAGGCTGGGACCCTACCACTCCATCACAGCAACCCTGAAACAATATTAATTCAATTATTAATTCGAATTCGTTCGCCCACAATTTTACCCATGTTCAGAGCTCATTCATTCCATGTTTCCTAGAGGAATAATCTCTGCAAAACAGTATAATACAGCAGATATATAAGCATAGCTTTCCATATTGGAGATCTCAGTGTAAACGTTTGCATGTTAGCGTATATTGTGCATCTTCAGTGTAACATTCAGTAAAACATCTCTTCACATCTCACAGGTATTCCGTCATGTCTTTGTTCATTTTAGCAAACTGTCTGTCGCCACCTAAATTCTGCTGCTTTTCCTTTCCTTATTAATGACATTGCTATTTTTTTTCTGATCATCCTTATTTTTAAAAGAAAATTCCCATAGCAACAATGCAGGAAACGAGACTTATACGGAGAGGCTCAATTACTATAGATTTGAAATCTAGTCTTCACACTGTCCTGATCATTGCCTACAGGAGAGGTGGTACACAAGGTTGTGTAAATATTCAGCAACCTATTCCGTACTTGTACTTAACAATACTAAAGAGGGAAAGTTATGCATGTTTCACATACAATCAAGTATACACAAAACGGACACACATGTACACATACATGCATGCATGTGCTCATATAGTTGCACACCAACACGCCTGCACATATACACACGCATGCACTTATACACACACATGCATACACACACACTTGCAATATTTTACCTCATCTTATACTTGTGAAGACAGCCTGGTACATGAAAAATCCATCATACTGATACTCATTGAGCTTAATGACATATGGGTTTCTGTCAGGCAACAAGTCAAATTCCACACTTTCAGTTTAGTATATAGCTCTCTTAATAATATTTGTTCTGCTTAAATATTGTACTTAACCACCTGCCGTTTTTAATGCTAACAATGACTTTAGTCGATGTCACTACAATTGAATGCACTGCTATCAATTTCAGAACCTATGAGACGATCCAGCTTGTTCTGGAAACCATAGATACAGATGTTGTTTCATATTGAAAAGCGTGTGTCATTCTTGTCAACTACTTTTTCAGTAAGAGTTCTGTGAAATTATCGTAATTGTCCACGCAGCTTATTCTCAGTTGTCCATGCACTTAAGCGTGAGGGGAAATAGTCCAATGTAAGGTGAAACCTTCTTGCAAGCATAATTGAATTTTAGTGCAGTCATAGGGTCTCTGTCTTATTGGTTGGGGAAACATCTATTATCCATCTCCAGTTGTTCCTGAGAAGTTGACGATGACATAACTTCTGGAACTGTGCAGTCCGTGTGCCACCAACACATTCAGAGCACAATTATGGAAGGAACTACAGGCCATTGACCTAAACTCACAGAACGAACGCTGATGCAGTTGGAAATCCGGATAATGCCTGGCATGGTGAGGATTAAGAAGGTGGCGCGTTTCTTATTTATGTCGGCTCTTGCCCTGCTAATGTTCATGCAAATAGAAGGCGTTGAGCAATGTAACTTCTGAGTATATCCAATTTATCGTGTAGACAAAACACACTGCTGCTATAAGATATCGGCATTCTAGGCAGTGTATGTTCTGTGAATTTGCTGTTAATCCAGCTGGCTACCTTGGCTTGGATAGTGTCAAGCTTTTTTTAACGTTATTAGAGCTGCAAACATCCAAACAAATTGGGGGCTATCCCATAATATAATGAAGCAGAGATCTGCGAATGCAGGAAATCTGAAATAAAAACAGATTATGCCGCAGAAATTCATCATATTTGACAATGGCTACGGAAAGAAAAAACATCCCATTTCGATTTCAGTGTTCCTTCGTCAGAGCGAATCACACTATCGCCTTGTGCCTTATTGATGATCGACAATCTTGGGGTAAGATAAGACGTATGTTGGATTCTTAGCTTCTGATCATCTCCTGCAGTCATTGCATGCATATGGCTACGTCGGTTTAGTGTATTTATTGGTAACCTCCCGGGACGTTACTCATGG
>NW_025191876.1:0-3598 GCF_004010195.1 Chiloscyllium plagiosum
GACTTTGCCTATTTACCCTATCTGTGCCCCTCATAATTTTGCCTCCAACACTCCAGGGAAAACAGCCCCAGCCTGTTCAGCCTCTCCTTATAGCTCAAATCCTTCTACCCTGGCAACATCCTTGTAAATCCTTTCTGAACCCTTTCAAGTTTCACAGCATCTTTCCGATAGGAAGAGACGAGAATTGCACGCAATATTCCAATAGTGGCCTAACCAATGTCCTGTACAGCCGCAACATGACCTCCTAACTCCTGTACTCAATACTCTGACCAATAAAAGAAAGCATACCAAATGCCTTCTTGACTATTCTATCTCCACTTTCAAGTGCGACTCCACTTTCAAGGAGCTATGAACCTGCACTCCGAGGTCTCTTTGTTCAGCAACACTCCCTAGGACCTTACCATTAAGTGTATAAGTCCTGCTAAGATTTGCTTTCCCAAAATGCAGCACTTTGCATTTATTTGGATTAAACTCCATCTGCCACTTCCCATTGGCCCATCTGGTCAAGATCCTGCTGTAAACTGAGGTAATCCTCTTCGCTGTCCACAACAACTCCAATTTTGGTGTCATCTGCAAACAAATAGCAATAGGAATAATATGATGAATACTCGGCTGGTGGAGGGTTTTGAGAACTATTGGTCAAAATGTACTCTTTTGCTTCCAAGCAGACTTCCATGCCACATTTGAAGTAACTCATTGAATCCCAAAAAGATATTTTCGAAAAGGAGTTCATTAACTGGCATTTGAATTTATCGATGCCAACTGCTTAAGAAGTAGACTAGAGAATTCCTCACAGGAAAAGAGAATACCATAACAAACACTAGAAATGATAATCATGTAATCAACCTTGTCACTGTATGTTGCTTGGCCTTTAACAATACCTTAACAAGGTGTTTAATGTATTGATCTTCTAATTTCCATGATTCAGTGGTATTCCATTGGACAGGAGCTGTACACAATTGTATAGCAGGTTAATTTTCTTGAAGGATTCATAAAGGGCATTCTCTAATTGCTCAAGAGGCAAAGACTGATGGAAGCTAGGCCAGTTGTGTGCTCTTCTTGCAGCATGTGGGAGGTAAGGGTCACCACTGGTGTCCCTGCTGACTTAGTCTGCGAGATGTATACCCAGCTCCAGCTTCTCACAGACCATGTTAGGGAATGGAGCTAGATGAACTTCGGATCATTCAGGAGGAAGAGGGGGTGATAGAGAGGAGTTATAAGCAGCTAGTCACACCTAAGTTACAGGATAAAGGTAGCTGGGTGACCATCAGGAGAGGGAAAGAGAATAGGCAGCCAGTGCAGGGACCCACTGTGGCAGTTCCCCTCAATAATAAGTATACCATTTTGGATACTGTTGGGGTGACGACCTACCAGAGGAAAGCCACAGTTGCCAGGTTTCTGGCACTGAGCCTGGCTTTGTGGCTCAGAAGGGAAGGGAGGAGAATAGAAGAGCGACAGTGATAGGAGATTCAATCGGGAGAGGGACAGACAGGAGATTCTGTGGTCACGAGCGAGACTTCCGGTTGATATGTTGCCTCCCAGGTGTCGGAGTCAGGGATACTTCAGATTGAATCAACAAGGATTCTTAAGGTGCAGGGAGAGTAGCCAGAAGCCATGGTACACGTCAATACCAATGACATAGGGAAGGAAAGGGAGGAGGAGCTAAAAAGAGAATTTAGGGAGTTAGGTTGGAAGCTAGAAATTAGTGGGCATAGAGTAGTAATCTCAGGATTATCAGTGCTAGTGAGGCTAGTAATAGAGAGTGAGTGCAGATGAATATTTGGCTGCCAGCTGGTGTAGGAGGGACGGTTTCAGATATGTGGATCATTACCTTCTGGGGAAGGTGGGACCTGTACAAAAAGGACGGGTTGTACTTGAACTGGAGGGGCACCAGTATCCTGGGCAGGAAGTTTGCTAGAGATCTTTGGGAGGGTTTAAACTAGAGTGACATGGGGTACAAATCAGATGACGGGCAGGAATGGACTGGACTGGCAGCTTAATGTTCCAGGATACAAATGCTATAGGAAGGATAGAAAGAGGGGCAAGACAGGAGGGGGAGTGACATTTTTGATAAGGGATAGTATTACTGCTTAGGAAGGATATTCTGGGAATACATCCAGGGAAGTTATTTGGGTAGAATTAAGAAACAAGAAAGGAATGATCACCTTATTGGGATTGTAGTACAGACGCCCTAATAGTCAGCGGGAAATTGAAAAACAAATTTGCAAGGAGATTTCAGTTATCTGTATGAATTATGGTGATTATGGTGGGGGATTTTAACTTTCCAAACCATAGACTGGGATAACCATAGTGTCAAGGATTTAGACGGAGAGGAATTTAAGTGTGTATAAGAAAATTTTCTGATTTTGTGTGTCGATGCACTGACTAGAGAAGGTGCAAAACTTGATCTACACTTGGGAAATAAGGCAGGGCAGATGACTGAGGTGTCAGTGGGAGAGCATTTTGGGGGCAGCAACCATAATTTTATTAGTTTTAAAATAGCAATGGAAAGGATAGACCAGATCTAAGAACTTTCAAAAGCTGATTGGGGGCAGCTATTCACAGGTAAAGGCATGGCTGGAAAATGGATAGCCTTCAGAAATTAGATAACGAGAGTCCATAAAGTGCTTTGAAAGGCTGGTCATGGCATTAATCAACTCCAGCCTCCCCACTACTCTTGACCCACTCCAAATTGCCTATCAGACCAACAGATCCACATCAGATGCCATATCATTTGCCCTTCACTCCTCCCTAGAACATCTTGACACCAAGAACAGCTATGTAAGAATCCTACTCATTGAGTACAGTTCAGCATTATTATCCCCTTTAGACTGATTACTAAACTTAGTGATCTCGGACTAAGCCCCACTCTTTGCAACTGAATCCTCAGTTTCCTGACCCACAGGCCACAATCAGTGAAGACTGGGGACAATATTTCATCCTCACTAACACTCAACACTGGAACCCCCCCAGGGGTGCATATTCAGTCCCCTACTGTACTTACTGTATACCCATGACTGTTTGGCCAAATACCAGACTAATGCTATTTACAAGTTCACTGGTGACACCACCATTGTCAGTTGAATCTCAGATGGCGATGAAACAGATTACAGAGGGGAGGTGGAAGATCTGTAAAAATTGTGCACTAAGAACAACCTAGCTCTGAATACCGGCAAAACAAAGGAACTCATTATTGACTTTCGTCGGGATGTTACTCAAGCCCCCCGACACATTAACAGCGCAGAGCCAGAACGAGTGGAGAGTGTCAAGCTCCTGAGAGCGGTCATCCACAATAAGTTTTCTTGGACTCTTCATGTGGACGCACTGGTTACAAAGGCCCAACAATATCTCCTCTTCCTCAGGCAGCTGAGGAAATTTGGCATGGCGGTGAATACCCTTGCCAACTTTTATAGGTGTGCCATTGAGAGCATTCTGTCTGGATGTATCACTACCTGGTGTGATGGCAGTACCATTCAAGATCAGAGGTGGTTACAGAGAATGGCGAACTCGGCCCGGACAATAACAAAGGCCAACGTCCCATCTGTAGAATCCATCTACCAGACCCGCTGTCAAAGAAAGGCCTCCAGCATTCTCAAAG
>NW_025191877.1:0-3598 GCF_004010195.1 Chiloscyllium plagiosum
CCTACCACTCTCAATGCTCTCCAAAAACATGGCTACCAATGACGTCAGGCTCACTGATGTATAATTCAGGAGATGATTCCCTTTCCTCGGTCCATGCTTCCGCTGCTCACTGCAAATATTAATAGACCCAGGTTGGTGATATGACCAACAATATAGGTATCAGACTGGGTCAGTGTTAGGAACAAGTCAGGCAGGATTGTTTAATCTGCTAAAATTAGCAAGTTTATGACACAAACAAAGCTACTCAAACAACAATGGAAAGATAAATGATACAGTTTGGATATTGTAAATCTGTGCACTGATGTTTCCCTTTCGAAAAATATTGACAAATGCACGCATTAGATGACAAACTGAAAAATAAAATCTCTGCAGAGCATTAACCTGAAAGAACTTTGACTAGATATTACTTGAATCCGTGACAAAAAGAAATATGAGTGAGGAGCTCTCAGCTCACACACGTTGCTGAGAGGAGGAACGCGGAGGGAGAGGGAGCAATAGGCTGTTCCTTCTCATGAAGACGACAATTTCTCCCTCTCTGAGTTGAATCACGTAATAGCGTTATACGGTCACAAACTGGACCAAATTAGGTCTCTTTGAACAGTGACTGAACTGTACGACTCCAGCACATTCCCTGTTTCATGTAGGTACATCGCTGTTGCTGTTGGATATCCAACCATTTTTTTCGGAACAAATTGTGCCACTAGATTTGAAGATGTGTTTATATGTTCCCGTATACTTTTAGAATTTAACTTATAATATCTTCACAATATCTGCATTTCAATGAATCCATCTTATTCTTAAATTAGAACCTCAGTCTTATTTTCCCATAAAAGATAAAATATTCGTCAAACATTCGCCAGCTCAAAATCGTATATGGTCAATAAGAACATTTGTCATTCTCAGGTCTAAACTTCTAATAGTTCATAACATAATGTCTTCATCCCAAGAACGGGTAAAGAGAAACATTTTTGAAAAGTTTCAAAAGCAATTTGTTTTTCACTTCAGTGGAGTTACAACCACATACAGTACATCAGATGTAGTCTCAGCAACGGCCTGTACAGATTCAGTAAACCATCCTTAAGATCAGACCGAATACAAGAAAAAGTATAATTTCATTTAATTTTCAAATCACGTGCTGCATGTACAGACTAACTTGATGCGATTCATGTACCAGGACACACGAATCCCTTTGTACCACTGAGTTCTGCATTCTGCCTCCAGCTGTATAATTTACGGTTGTTTTATGTTTCCTCCAAAATACAAACTTCTCATTACTAACATTGCACTGTTTTTTTTTTTGGCGAATGTTTACTCACTGCTCTCCCCTGTCTATATCCCATTATAGACGGTCTGCCTCCACTTGAACTCTTATGGAGTGACTATCCTGGTGTATGAGCAAACTGAGCTCCAATCTACACACTCTCTTCATAAAAGTCATTAACCGAGATTGTAAACTGTTTAACAGCCTAGAAAGGTTGCATCAGCTTTCCTGTGTCGCTGATTGTCGATTTGTTTCTGATCTCTGCGATCCTTCATTTGGGCCATTTGTTGTCAGATAATCAGGTGGAGTTCGTACTGTCAATGATTCTGGTCCCTGAGAGTTTGAAAGGTGAGCACAGAATATAGACGAACATTTGGGGGGGGGGAGTTACTGCTAGGTCAAAAATGCGATCTTTCAGATGCAACGATAGAACCATTTGCAATATCAGGCATGTGATCAGTTTTGACCTTCAGACACTGAGGAGGGGGGAGAGTTCCCATTAGCCTGATGCAAATGCTTCCCTTTAACAACACAACTAATAATCTTCATCATCAATTTCATTTTTGGCTGTTGTGTTGAAAAATTGCCGCAATTACCACACATTAAAATAAACGATTGCCTTTGAGAGATGACCTTATGAAGGTTTATAAATTCAGGAGGGGCATGGATAGGTTAAATAGGCAAGGTCTTTTCCCTGGGGTAAGGGAGTCCAGAACGAGAGGGCATAAGTTCAGTGTGAGAGGAGAAAGATATAAAAGAGACATAAGGGGCAACTTTTTCATGCAGAGGATAGTACGTGTATGGAATGAGCTGCGAAAGGAAGTGGTGGAGGCTGGCACAATTGCAACATTTAAAATGCATCTGGAAGGGCACATGAATAGGAGGGGTTTGGAGGGATATGGCAGGTGGGACTAGAATGGTTTGGAATACTAGGTTGGCATGGATGATTTGGACTGAAGGGTCTGTTCCCTACTGTACATCTCTGTGACTCTATGACTCTATGCACACTATTCCCTGGGGATGAGAATACCACAGACAGCAAAGCCCCAAGGAGATAGAAACATCCTTATCTCAATCTTAAATTGTAGAACCTCTAAATTAAAAGGTATATGAACCTCACAGCAAATCAGCTTCTCTTTTTTTTTGGAAAATGAGGGCACAACCAATAGGAAAGGCATAGACCATTCAGCCCCTCAAACCTATCCCACATTTCCATTAACTCTGTTCAGTAAAGTATTTATCAAACTCAGCCTCCACGGTTCTCTTGGTTCGGCATTTCAGATAGTGTAAACCATAGAGCTTATGAAATTGGGGCAGAACTAGACTGTTAGGTCCATCAAGTCTGATCTGCTGTTCAATCATGGCTGACATGTTTCTCAACAAAATTCCTCCGTCTTCTCACTGTAACCTTGATCCCCTTATCAATCAAAACTCTCTATCTCTGTCTTAAACACGGAATTGTGTCTGTGTCTCTGTATGTCTGTATGCGTGTGTGTGTTTCAGCTTATTGGCCGGAGGCAGAGGGTGGTGGAGGACGGTTTTCTTTTGGACTGGAGGCCTGTGACCAGTGGCGTTCCACAGGGATTGGTGCTGGATCCACATTTGTTTGTCATTTATATCCATGATTGAGATGAAAATTATACAAGGCATGGTGAGCAAGTTTACAGATGATACCAAGATTAGATATATGTAGTGGAAGGTGAAGAACGCTACATAACATTATGAAGAGATTATGATTAATTGGATCAATGAATCATAGAAATGTACAGCACAGAAACGGACCCTTTGGTCAAAATCATTTGTTGCAACCTAATGTCGTGAATACACTTAGTTTCATTTTCCAGCATTTGTACTATATCCCTCTAAGCCCTTCAAATTCATGTCCCATCCAGATGACTTCTGAATGTTGCAATTGTACCATCCTCCACAACTTCGTCTGGCAGCTCATTGCATACGCATACCACCCTCTGTGTGAAAATGGTCCTCTTAGGTCCCTTTTAAATCTTGTCCATCTCACCTTAAATCTACGTCCTCTAGTTGTGGACTTCCCTACCGTGGGGTAAAGACCCTGACTATTCACCCTTTCCACGGTCTTCGTGATTTTATAATCCTCTAGAATGTGCAAATGTGACTCCAGTCGACACGAATGTCTGTTCTCAGTCATTCCTGACCTAAATTCTGAAAGTCAATACAGACTTCTCTTCCTAGTTCATCAGATCACAATTCTAAAATCATTTTAACAGCTTGTTCAGCCACATTATGAAACACTTCTGTGGGATTTTTATCTAGACTTTTGGGCTCAGCGGTAGGCACACTACCACCACTTGGCAATAATCC
>NW_025191878.1:0-3598 GCF_004010195.1 Chiloscyllium plagiosum
TTGATTTGACGATACTCAGCACAATCTTCAGCTCCTGTCTGAATGTAGTCTGGGTCACAGCATACAGCGCAGGCTCTGTTCAGCAGCTGAGGATCTGTACCAAGAAGCCCTATTCTGGCACAAAGTAATGACATTGACTGACATTCCGAACGATACATCTGGTACCAAAAAATATCACTGACAATGTTGACCATGCCAGGTCAAAATTATCCGCAATCACAAACAGTAAGACATTTTTTATTCTTGAGATTACACTTCAGGTTCTCTCTGACTCTCTTCATCGCTGTAAGACAGTACACTCCTTCATGTTTTTTCTAGTCATTAAAGTGTTTCTCATGTTTAAAAAATGGGAAGCATAAACGGGAGAGATGTAGCTTTGGGGTTAGAATGTGGTGGAGATTCTAATCTGTGAACCAAACTCGAGAATACATAACACTAATTGTTCCACCACGAAATCAGAGGGTTTGCAAAATTGAGTGAATGCACTTCCGAAATACAGTACTTTGTCATCTTCAATCTAACCCCCTCCGACATGGCACTCCCTCAGATTATTTCTGGTCATTTACCCAGTCATGATTAAAGCACCTATGAACAAAACTCGTTGACCAGCGCGTGAGCCATTTTCTTCCTGGACCATACAGCCCATGCTCCTCAATGTCATCAAGCACAGCGAATTAAACAGAACCAAAATGAAACAGCATGAAGGTTACTACGTGAGCCCCGAGAGTGCTACGAAGGCAGAATTGCAATTAAGACTACATAGATCAAACACTGGCAGCGTCCCGATGTACACATGTGGAAATATGAGTATTTCGACTCTAAATGTCTGTTTGCAATTGCCAGAGTATTATTGGTGCCCTTTCGTCCGAATTACTTACATAGA
The DNA here is from genome assembly GCF_004010195.1 of Chiloscyllium plagiosum. Taxonomy (NCBI): domain Eukaryota; kingdom Metazoa; phylum Chordata; class Chondrichthyes; order Orectolobiformes; family Hemiscylliidae; genus Chiloscyllium; species Chiloscyllium plagiosum. The sequence continues at coordinate 884 of NW_025191878.1, forward strand.
TGCTCTTTCAGCAGATGAGAGAAATATAGAAACTATGAAAACGATAACAAACCGAGGAAATGCCAGTTCTTAGAGACCTGTTGCCTCAGGAAGTTACTTGCAATTTTAACTTCATTGACTCTCTTTGGTAATGTAATTGATTTACTTCTGAACTGTGCGGATCAGAACCGCTTTCATGACCCGAATAGAAAAGGTATACAATTGATTTTGCACGAGTGTAAGGCCAGCACAAAGCTGAATGTTCTCACTGCAACACAGTGAGAGCATTCTATATGTTACAGATTGCAGCAGAACTACGACAGAATTCGTAGCATCTGTGGAGAGATGTTAATATTTTATGTCCAGTAACCCTTCTTTAGCACAATTCTCATTGGGGAATTTGAACTCAATTACGCAGAGATGACAAGGTGGCTGTCGTGGTCGGGGGTGAGGAGGGTAAATATCTTAAATTCAGGACTATTGTTGAAAAAAAAACGTCGGTCTCTCATATGCTTTGTGGAAACTGTGTGCTTAATTTGTTAATTCTGCTTGTGACTCCAAACCCACAGCAGCGTGGTTAACTCTTAACGTCCCGCCGACAATTTGGCCAACAAAGTCTAATTCATTCAGTGAAACTAATTAACGTAAAAGCATGTTTCTGAAAATTGTGTCGTCATTGGATTGTCTGTATTTCTCCAAGGAAGAGATTAACACACTTCAATTGCCTGCTTAGAGTTGTAATAGTGTCAATATTTCGATATATCTGTCCGAACATATATTCGTTACCCTTCGCTTCAAATCATGGGACAGATTTTATTTGGAGCAGTATTTGGCTGTCGATGAATCATTGTGTACGAACGTTTCTCTGTATTTCTTTGAGAATATTCTTCAGTTATGTTGTACACCCGTTATCATCCAGTCACTAAGGAGAGAGGAGAATTGATCACTTTTCACTCCCGCAAAACTTTCCTCAAATTTCAGGAAGCATGTTCGTATTAAACCCAGATTTAAACCTGTCGTTACAGATAGATTCTGCATAAAGTCTTCAAAAACATTTCTGTCTATCTATGATTGCACAGTTGGAGTATGAATACCATTTTATTTTGCTATTGTGAACTGGATTTCTCGTGGCTCCTCATCAACCCTTCACACATAATTTAGGAAAGTGATCTTTAAGTAGACACTGACCTGATTTCTGCTTTTATTGTAAAATGTAATTTATGGTAATAGGATGACAGGATTACAGGATTTTGCTCGTCATACATTATCCAGGTTATTTTCATTGTCACCCATTCTCTTTTTCGGATATTCCTGACAGATAAAGACAAGATGACCAAGTTTGACATTGCGAAAGTTTTAAAGCTGCATGTCATTTTTAAGTTGCAACTTAAGCGCCTCAGAGGCAAAAACAACATTATTTTTTCCTCAGAATGGAAGTGAACACCGCTTAAGAAAGGTATTTCGTCTCAAAACACTACTTATATGTCTCTCTGCCTATCCAACAGGAACTGTTTAGTTACTCTAACACTTTCTGTTTCAATGACTATATAATATCAGTTCTATTTTTTTATCAGAATTGTTTGTGATGTCACAACAATGCCTGATTTCTGCAAATTCGTTATTATCAAAACTTAGTAGGATGGAAATTGGTATGTTGCCTCAATTAACGAATCTGCAAAAGCAGAGATGACAGGGTTCAACACAGAGAGAGTATATTAACTCATCAGGCTGTCTTGTGGGACGGTGGCAGTGCCCGTTCCCACGGAGTGAGGAACATTGGGTCATGTCTTGCCTACTTCAGACGTTTCTAAAAATATCTTTGAACAAGTTGATTAGAAAAAAACGGTTAAACATATCAACTTAACAGGAATAGCTACTGCTGCGAGTGAAAGGTAATAAATCTCTTTCACGAGCTGAATTGCAGGCTTCTTCATTTTGTGTGAGAGTGAATGATTACTGGAGACAGTGTAGTACTCTGAGTAGCCACAGCCGTGGCAATGGAAGGGAATCTATATTTATACATGCATCATTACTCCGGGAAGCGAGTCAATTGCATGAATGACAGTTATCCAAAAAATAAAGTCAGGGAAGATTTTTTTAGGCTGGAACAGTAGATTGAAAGAAACAGTAATTTCAAATGCAAACAAAACGTCTGGCTTCTTACTGCCGAAGAAGCAATGGGAATTTTTCTCAATTGAATTACACTGTCAATATTGGTGGCTAACTTCTGGTGCCCCAAATGCATCTGATAGCGCACCATATCTCTTTAATCTGTTTCAGGCTGAAACCCTCTGAGCTGTCTAAGCTGTTCCTTTCCTGCATCTTGAGAACCTCCCACTCTGGTGGTTGTCCTTGCTCTGAACTCCGAAACGTCCCATGTCCCTACATACACTCGGCCATGTCGGTCTCAGCATTTAAAGAAAGCTGGCGATATTACTGTTCTCTGGGCTATGCCGCCTTCTCCTGTGTATCAGGAACACTTTATTATTCTTCATCAATTGACTTGTGTTTTGTCCATGCCAACTAACTAACAACTGAGTGTTTGAGATACATGTTGACTCACCAACTCTGATAGTTGCTCAGGGCCGAAAAGTGTACGATCTGTCTTACGAGTAAGTGAATATATTCTGATATTTTGATTGCATTCTTTATAACCACTGTCTCCCCATCTCAGTTATCACTTTGCCTATTCTTTGCGGCTTCCCAAACAAAATGCGGAGAATGAAAAGTTGTCCA
>NW_025191879.1:0-3598 GCF_004010195.1 Chiloscyllium plagiosum
GAAGCTTTCCCACCACTAAGATGAATCTCGTTGGTGGATTTATCCAGACAATTTTGAACAAAGATATTTTAAATGTTGTGATTCTCCAGTCTCTGATTCCATGCCTCTATTTGAACAGGATTAGGTTGTTGTGGATATTACCGCTTCAGCTTCAATGCTCCTCTTCTCTGTATCCCCAGATGGCTCCAATTCAGTTGTTGTCAGTTACCAACACTCAATGACAATCAGCCTTTCTAAATGAAGCAGAAATAGCTGGAGATGCTCAAGTGTCACAGGACTCAAAAACATTAACTCTGCTTTCCCGCCACAGATGCTGCCAAACCTGCTGTAATTCTCCAGCAGTTTCATTTTTATTCAGATCTCCAGCATCTGCAATTTTGATTTATTTTAGCCTTACTAAAATTCTGTCAAACTTCATCTCATCCAAGTCTCAATTCCTTTTTTTCACCATGAACTGGGCATGAACTTCCTCTTCATAACACCACAGCCAGGCCCCTCCGCCTGTGAAGTTTAAACAGGGGATTCATGATAATTGACCCCACTCATTCTTTTCCTACCCTTTCACTGTTTGTGACTAATGATGACTTTTAGATTCCGTTTTAAAGTTAGCTGTCAGTCTCCCTTAATCTTTATTTCCCCTCTGAACTGTCAATATTTAGTATGGTTCTCACTGGGGTTAACAATAATCCATATCCTTTGCAACATCATGCAGGGAATTAGAGTATTGTTGTTGCCACCATTTCCTGCTTGTGGAAGTGTTAAGCTGTACTGTACAGCTGAAGCTGAACATTGCCCAGGTTTGTGCTCAAATGCCCTCTTGGCCCATTGAACTCAGCCCTCCTCCACCTCAGAACTTTTCTGGATTGATCCTTGTTCATTTTATACAAAATCTAAATTCTTTCGATACAAGTATCAATGCTTCCTTATATGATCCCTGTCTAATATTGAATGCATTTTATACATATTGTGTGTATGCACACAAATTATGAAGTTGGCAGTGCAGATTGAAGATATCATTAGGATTCTGAACATTATAAATAGGACCGTGGCATGCAAAATAAGGAAATTATGACAAATGGTTATAAACAGTCCTGCTTTTCCCTCATGTCTAGTATTTACTCAGCACGCATCAGGAAGGGATTTGAGATGGTGCACAAAAGGTACACAAAATTGGTACCAGAGATGAGCAACTGGACAACTATTTGGATAGTTTGAAGAAGCTTGGGCTGCTCTTTTTGGTGAAGTGAAGATAAATAAGACATTTTACAAGTGTTCAAAATCATGAGGGATTTGCATAGAGTAGTGTAAAGGGTAGGAGAATGCATCTGGATTGGTTACTCTGTGGAGGGTTGGTGTGGACTTATTGGGCCAAGTGGCCTGTTTCCATACTGTGCGGATTATATTTTAAAAAGGCTTGAGAAGAAAAGGACACTGATTTAAGATGATCAGCAAAATAAATCAATGGTGACAAGGAATACTTTAAACAAAAAACAGCATAGATCGGAAACTGGAATGTTCGGCCTAATGGTATCGTGGAGGAGGCAGCTTCAACTGAGGTCTTCAAAAGGAATCTACAATTTTCATAAGAAAAAGTTTTGCAGTATCACATAGTAAAAGGATTTGGGAGTGAACATAGGCAAGTTCCTCTTTGAGAGCTGATCAAATCATTGCGTCCGATCTGTTACCATTGATCGTTGCATAACATTGCACAAACGAGCAGCTCACCAGTTATTTCCTAATGGTTTGCCATATACTGATATAATGACTATCTTAGTCATGCCTGCAACTAAACTTACTTTGCAATTACTTCACTTGATCCAGGAGAACCTGCATTCCCATTTCCCTCACTGTTTGCACTGACAATGTTTCCAGAACTGCAATTCATCAAAGAGCACAAATTCAGTCATTTAACATCAGTAACCTTATCCAGAATCAAGTCCAAAGCAATTTAACAAAAAAATAATCGCAGACTTGAGATTCAATATTCCAAGCCTGATCGACTAGTTTTCTTAAGTTAGTCAATAACTGTGCAATTTTAATAAATCGCATTATTTTGCCATAGTGACAAGAAAAGAACAGAGATATCCATGCAAACTCAGAATCAGGTGTAACAGGCCTTTAGTTGATCGTTGTTCTCTTCAGAAATAGAGATTATAGACAGGAAAGGTCCTTTCAGTGTAAGTCTAATGAGTTGCTGTTGTCCATTCCGTAGAGTGGAAGTGCTAGGTAGCCCAACATCGTAGCTCAGTGATGGTGAAGGGAGTGGAAATTTTGCCAGTCAATCAAACTGCTCTCTCTTTGATCACATTGAGCTTCTTGACTATTGTTGCAATTAAACCAATCACCAGGTGAGCAGTGAAGATTCCAATGCTCCCGATTTTAGCCTTGTAATGGTGAAGTTAATGAGGGGGTAATGAAAAAGTAGTATACCTTGTATCCCAGTCTTGTAATCTTGCTAATGTTATTAGTTATTGCTGCCATCACCACCCATCGCCCTGGAGTGTATTGGCAATGCTGTCCTATGATCTGGAAAATGTTGCTGGGACTTTATTTGATTTCAAGATGCATCATGAACCATCGTGGTCGTGTTGGTATGTGGTTCTTTTGACTTCCACAGGATGTCTACAGTACACCACACTGAGGGAATGCTGGGGTTGGGGTGTGGAAGAGACAGCACAGGGTGAAAAGAAGAGAAAACCATTTATTTAGTATGTCACCATTTTTATAGACATTTCTGGGCTATGCAATACTTTCATACTAAAAAACAAGCAAAATTCAACCGACCATTGAAAAACTTTGGATGTTTTATGCTGATTCAATTTTGGTCTCTCAAAATAAGCCAAGCATTTCTGAACAAGTCAAGCAGTTGTTTTCTGTGATTGTTCTCATCTGTGTTAGTGTTCACCACACTGCCATTGGATGCCTTCGTGAGGCAACCCTGACATAATCTTACAACAACTGCCAGCACTCCCCTTTCACAATATTGGATCCCTAACATAGCAGATTTAAATCTGACATTATACCAGACTTACTTGCCAATCTGTTTCCTTTTGTTTCTGACAAACTTAGGTTTCCACCTAATTCATAGTATGAGGTGTCAACATTTTCACAGCCGCAACTCATCATAAAGTACCAGTTAGATCATTTTAAATATGTGCATGATCACCAAGTTAATATTTGGCACTGCTTATCAACATCGAGAGTTTTGGCTGTGAGGGCAGGAGTTGGTGGTTGGGAAATAAAGAGGTCAAATAAAGACTTTCTGAACTGGGACAGAGGGAAAACATCCCAAATGCAAGGATTTAAGTTTAACTTCCTGATCTTAGAAAAAGAAACTCAAGCTCTTCACATTCTATTGCTAATTTAACCCTTACAAGCCCAATTTGGAACTCAATGTTTGATTCAGAATCCGAATATAGTAATTTCTCATTTTTCAAATTCACTGAAGGTTCATGTCATATTAGTCAGTATTGGCTGTATTATTGAAAAGAAAATTTTATTCCTTTTCTTTTTCTGCTCCTTCACCCATTCGGAGTTTACTGCAAGATCTGACCATAATAAACTCAGAAGTAATTACAGGTCTCTGACCCAGAGCAGT